>NC_089319.1:14590400-14615400 GCF_036669915.1 Pocillopora verrucosa | reverse complement strand
ATTATGGCCTTTAAGATCGCTACGTTATTATTTTCACATTTTGAAAAATTCGGGCTTAATGTTCGAGTTCGTCATTTTCAACCCTCGTTAACTCTGTACACCCTAATATTAGAATGCATATTCTCCATACTGTTCTCTATACATTTCCTTCGGTGTTGACAAGGAGAATTCGTTTAACAATGAAGAACTTTTCAAGTTAGTGATCACTACCTTCATTCTCGGCGTGACCTTAATGTGATTTAGGGCTGATAATGTAGAGAGAAATTAGATGCTAGTCACTCTTAGGGGTTAAAGGTTTCATCTTTTCCATCCTTAGTCATTTTCGTTGCTATTTGGTTTCTTCTATTCAAGGCAGTTTACGAGTTCAGGAATGACGTCTACGGCAACTGGTAGCAAACGGCGAGAATGAACGCTGATTTTACTTTCTATTCCTAGACAATCCTTAAAAGAGCCCTGTAGAAAAATTTCCCCTGTAGAAAACCCTCTTGTTTACAGTTAGCGCCGATACCCCAATGTAGGTGTCAAACGGCTTTAAGTAGACAGTGTGAAGTTAATCATTGCCGCTCATTGTAAAGGTAATATTTGATTCAATCATTTTTTTTTATCGATAAACAATGATTGAATTATAATCCACTCACCTGAGCAACTTGTTCATCAGAGAGATCAGATTCACTGAAGGATGATCTGGACCTGACGAACAGTTAGTGAGTTAGTGAAGTAACTTGTGCTGTTTCATAACATTATAGCGGCAGCGCACACGATTCGCTCGCAATGAAAGTTTGGCTACACCACGAAAGCGGCTATTCATCTCTTAACACTTTCCAACTTAACATCATTATGCACATTCTCCCTACTGTTCTCTATACATTTCCTCGGGTGATGATTGGGAGAATTCGTTTAACAGTCATGAGAATGAGTAAGTAACTCACTAACACAATGGGTAGACCAGAATCCGAATCAATAAGGTCAATTGGCATCGACGTGTTTTGTATGCTTTGGAAATTAATCAGCATTGTTATATCCTCACCTTTTGCCAGGAATATCAAGTAAATCTGGATTATCTTGAAGAGCCTGTAAATATTCATTCAGATCAGAAATAACCGTTAGTCAACATCAAATTAATACGGAACTAAATGCGTCGATCAATTTGAAGCTTCAACATCCCCCTTGACATTTGAACTTTTGCAGGTTGGTTCGTTCAAATCCCGTCCCGGGGACCAAAATTGTGTTCGAAATCCCTACCCGAGTGCCGGATTTAATTGTTTCTTTTTTGCGTAAAAGGCAAGACAGGGACCGTGGCTTTTTTTTTGACCTATTCTTCAGAGTCAACTGCTCGCGAAAGTGAACTGTTTGCTTTAGATATCCCCATATTAAAGATAGAACGTGTATTCCGCCTGGCAGACGTAACAGCTGCAATTCAAATTTCCCACCCCAACCAGGCAAGGTTCAAATTCCCTCCCAGTGAGATACGAAACACGGTCAAATGCCTGTGGGTTTCCCGGTTTGGGGGAGGAAGGGGGTTGTTGAAGCTTCGAATCGATCGACGCATATTGTTCTCAAACCCTAATTTAAGAGACAACTTAGCCTCTAATCTTTTCTTGTCGTGCCAAAACTCTCTACTACTGAAAAGGAAATGGGTTGCCTTACCTGCAGCGCATTATTGATATCATTGTTCGCCTGTTTCAAGGCCTGCGTGGCCATGCAGCTGGAAAAACCCATCTCCACAAGGAATATATAAGAATCTACATTGACCCTGTACAAACAGAAAAAATATTAAAAGATGTTACTTAGTGAATGACACAGGATTTCCGCAGAAAAAAGATCCGAGTGCTCCCAACAGGAGTCGAACCTATGACCTTCTGATTAGTTCTGCGCATGCTCTGCCACTGTGCTATCGGAGTCTTGTGACAGGTTTGGCTGTTTAACTGGGTCTATGGTGACAAGCTTCTTACATACTGCTGGACAGGAATGTCGAATGTGATGCTTTTATGAAATGAGGAGGTATATGGTGATGTGAATGAAGATGGTAAAGTTGAGGCCTGGTTATGTAAGTGAAAGATGATGTTATTCAGTGAACGAAACAGGCAAACTCGGAAAAAAGAACTCAGAGTTCACCCTATTCGAACCTACGACTTTCCGATTAGTACTTCGTATGCTCTACCACTGAGCTTTGAGAGATTCATCGCAGGCTTGGCTGCAAACTCTGGTTGAATGTTGTTCGAAATTTCAAATGCTGATCTCCTCAGGAGTAAAATGTTACTTTGAAACACCTTTTTCAAAGATTATCCATGATTTTATGTCTAAGTGACGTGAAAAATCATTTTTAACGAGAAAACTTTTTAGTTCGGTATGGCAGAAAACATCTTGGATAATGGACGAAGAAAAAAAAGAATACCTACAGGCATAAATGATTCAAACAAATTGTAAAAGGAAAACTTGAAAAATCTCAGGTAGATTTTCTCGTCGCAAAACCCGCAGAATCTACCCAAATTTTAACTTTCATATGAATCATTGAAGTCTCGACGCTTTGAAGACCTCAATATGTGGACAAAAACTCCGCTTTCGCCATTCAACAAATAGGTTTTAATTCTGACTCCACAAAACCCTGCGGAATGTGAACAATTCCACATTTTCATTCAGTGGCGTGGTTTCCAGGGCGACTTTAGGTACACTGACTTGAAAAGTGATTAAGCGCGAGGTGAAGTAACGTGCGGTATCATGAGAAACGTGCGAAGAAGGTGTAACTGACGAAGAAAAACGCTAACAAACCTAACAAAAAAACACTAACGAGGAGGTATATAATTAGCAAGCGCTTAGATCTTATAGGATTTGTTTAATTTTTATTTCTATATTTTTATTGAGGGCTGGGCATTTTAAGTGGTACTCCTAACATTTGCAAGTCATGGAAATGAAAATTAGTTACACGTACAGTGACCAGGATTTGCTTTAAACAGATGTAATTCAAGACGTTACAGTTATGATCATATTTCCGTTGTTGTTTTTTCGGTGACGTAACCCCCTTTCAGTGATGTGAAATTTGCACGCTCTTATTTCGCGCTATATGCAAATATAGTTCCTTTGTTTCCGCTTTTTTGCTTTCACATTCAATCTTCTTCGTTACCTTGTGAGGTTGGGTTACGCTACGTAACGGTGATGAGCTTCGTTTCCCGCGTCATTGCAGCAGTAAGTTTCGTTTTCCTTCTTCGTGTACTTATCGTTCTGTGTTTTTGCTTTTCCTCGAGTTTTTGTGGCTGGTATTTCTCTATTTCTTAGTGAGTCAAGTACAATGCTCCGAAATGAAAAAACCGTAGTTTCGTGCTTCGTATCTCGATAAAGCATGCTAACACATTGATCCATTATTGTCAAATTTATCGCTCAATGATGATAAAATAATTTTCAGGTTCTGAGCTCATGCTCGCAGTTCATGTCATTAGTTCATGCTTACAGTTAAGACTCGAATTTTAAGCTCTTAGTTCATGTTCTGAGTTTAGACTTTTAGTTCAGTTTCTCTGTTCAGGCTCCCAGTTTCAGAGCGGTTGACGGTTGACGTTTATTAGGAAGATGTATTTCTGTGCGTTAAAATTAAGCTTAAGTTTTTCTTTGTTTTTATTATAAGTAATGAATCATGTTGGAATCTCTTCAGTATTTCTCTAGCGAAAGGAAGTGGTGTGTTTTGAATGAATTACCGGTAATCGGCTCCCCGTGTTTGTGCAAAGACTTCGAAAGAAGGCGATAACTCCCGACATGATTCAAACGTGTTTTTGGTTATGATCTTATCGAATGGTACGCAATGCCGTGTACACAAGCGAGTTATTAACGAAGTTTGCAATTTTTCAGTGAGACAGTTTTAATTTGAATATGAAATTATTTACAAACTGTCGCTTACATAGGTGAAAATCAATGAAAACGACTATAAACCAGGAATTTTTGGAAACCTTGAGACAAGTTTACCATTTTAAAGATTCTTCCAGGTCGAAAACTTTTGTTAGCAAGCTGCTAAAATCGAGAGATTCGAAACACATGGAAAGACTTTGAAACCGTTTGTGAAGGCTGACGGTAAAAATTTATTCATTTTGACGGCTGCCGGTTACATGGTATTGATAGCCCCATTTAAGGCTCTTGACTAAGGCTCTCAGTTAAGGCTATCAGTTTGTGCTCTCAGCTAATTTTCTCATGCTCGCAATTCATGTTTTCAGTTCATGTTCTTAGTTTAGGCTCTCAGCTCGGGCTCTCGGTTCAGGCTCTCGGTTCAGGCTCTCGGTTCAGGCTCTCGGTTCAGGCTCTCTGTTCAGGCTCTCTGTTCAGGCTCTCTGTTCAGGCTCTCTGTTCAGGCTCTCTGTTCAGGCTCTCTGTTCAGGCTCTCTGTTCAGGCTCTCTGTTCAGGCTCTCTGTTCAGGCTCTCTGTTCAGGCTCTCTGTTCAGGCTCTCTGTTCAGGCTCTCTGTTCAGGCTCTCTGTTCAGGCTCTCTGTTCAGGCTCTCTGTTCAGGCTCTCTGTTCAGGCTCTCTGTTCAGGCTCTGAGTTTCTGTTCCAGGTTCATGATCAGAGTTCATGTTCCGAGTTCATGTTCCGAGTTCATGTTCCGAGTTCAGGCTCCGAGTTCATGCTCCGAGTTCCTGTTCTGGGTTTCTGTTCCAGGTTCATGATCAGAGTTCATGTTCCGAGTTCATGTTCCGAGTTCATGTTCTGCGTTCATGTTTTGCGTTCATGTTCCGAGTTCACGTTCCGATTTGTGTTTTGCGTTCATGTTTCATCCATAAACTTCGAAAAAAAGAAGCGCTTGTTCATTCAAAAAAGGGAAAAAAGCAAATAAGAAGAGCTTTCCAGCTAAACCTGTCAATTCAAATGAAACGAACGCATCAGGCTGAGCACAATAAACTTTGACGCAGACTCACCACACTTCTATTGACTTTTATTGCAAAAAAGCAAATTTCAAAGACTGAATTCTATCACAAATGTAGATCTGTTATTCATTAAGTTCAGGCAGACTTTAAACTTTGTCGTGTCCACACCAAAATCTAAGCTGGCTTCATCTATTGCTGCATATTCAATTGTGTTATACAGATATGGTGGTCTACAGGGTATCACTCACCACCAGTTTATTAGTCAGAAATAGACCGATCAAAATTATGAAAATGTCACAAATACACCTTTTGCTAGTCATTTCCCTCAGTCGTATCACTCATTGGTTAAATTCATGAAGGAGAATATAATGATAATAATAATAATAAAGGTTTATTGAAATACATGTCGATGCACAGAGTAAAATAATGCCTTGTTTACAATTAAAAAAAACTTGTTTCACGGATAAAATATGTTTTCATAAAGGTTCTCAGGGGACTGGGGTTACAATTCCTTGGAAAAATTTTTTGGTAAAATTTATTTACATGTGTTAATCATTAGAAAAAAGAATATTACAATCCTTATTTTTGTAGGTATATATTTTAACTGGGACGAAAGAAAGCTACAATTCCTTGGAAAATTGTTTGGGTAAAATATATTTACATGTGTTAATCATTAGAAAAAAGGATATTACAATACTTATTTTTGTAAGTATATATTTTAACTGAGACGAAAGAAAGCTACAATTGCGTGAATGGAGCGTTCAATGACGATATTTACATTTAAAATGATATTAAAGAGCAGAATTGCACGAACAATAGCTCCTTCAGACATTCATTTGCTGAAAAATTATTTTCATTTCGCCCGAATAACATTCATCAACGTAGAAGACAATCAAACTCTACTTAATGGCAAGCAAAAAGGTAACAATCTTATTGTAAGGAGACGCACATATTTAGATCCATGATACCATTAATATGGGGAGGCGAGAATCTCAAACTCGCTAATGGAGTTATGCTTCAGTTACCTCAATCTTGATTGGGACGTGTCAGTCCGCTTTGTTCTGATACTCTGACATTAATCAGCTGACGTTTTCACCTGAAGTTCGAGTTATAAGGATAATTTTTAGCCAATTGAAGGAAAAATAAGTGCGAGTTGACGGGGAGCCCGAGTTAACCGATTTGGAGTTAACTGATAATAGATGGTAGAGAAAATTGGGTCAACCCCAAAGGAAATCGGATTTTGTTTGATTTAACTAGGTTTGAGTTTTTTTTAGAGGGTTACTACGTTTTTGGTGCATTGTACTTCAAGATGAAGCGTTCATTAACTTTCATAAGTTACTAAAGGCAGGTGAGACACTTCTGCATGTCATTTGATGCGAAAATAATTATGGCCAGACAATCCACAGACCAGGTTAGATCCAAGCAGCACCCAAGCTTCTAGGCCACCATTGCCGAGCGAAGACCTGGTACGTTGACATTACCTTCAAACCTTGCCGCACTCCATTTACGCAACTTTTCTTTCTGAATGCATTTGTAAAAAGAAGTGAATTGGCCAAGCAAGTTACCTGCCTCTTCATGTTCATGACCGTGAAGAAGTACCGAAACTTCCGTGAGGTGGTAGAATATCAGAGAATTAACTTTCGAATGCTATTTATTTATAAATGTTATTAAGTAAAAATGACCATCATATGCAGAAAATTTGATTTTCCTTAAATATGAGTTCGACACTTTTTTCTCCTTTTTGTAGGACCTTCGAGCAGTTCTTGATCTACTCTCTTCTTCACCACCAGTTGGGATGGTGGTGTTAGATTTTAAAGCAGGCTGCGGTCAGTTTTGCAGCATTTAATGCCTGACTAAGCACTTCAAAGATGTCTGTTCCACTGGACTCAAGCAGTGCGGAGGATGGTACGTTAGTATTCTGGTTACATGGTTACATGCGCTCACTGTTAGCTTTAGTGCCAGTATAGATGGGTCGCATGTTAGAAGTAAAACTACCAAAAAAGCGTTCACAAATTACTTATTGTCTAATAATATTGCTGAGTTTTTTTTTAATTTGTCAGTATCTGCGCACTTTTAGATGTTATCGTATTTGATTATTACGTTAGTCTTGCGCTCACGTTTAAGATTCTCTCTCGTTCTCTTGTTTCGTTGGTCTTTCGCGCACTTTTATTGTCTTTCATTAGTTTGTTACTTTAGTACCTGGCGCACTTTAAATAATTTACTGACTCGATAAGCACATCAGTTTTTCGCTCACTTTTAACATTATCTTTAAGTTGACTGATAGGTTTGTGTTTGGCGCACTTTTAGGATTCTTCTTCTGTTTCGAAGTTACATTAGTGTCTAGCACATCTTTAAGGATTGTCTTAGATTCGATTGCTACGTTTTTTAAAATTTTCTGTTACTTGTGATTGTTCACGATTTCATCTCACTCACTTTTGGGCTTCTCTTCAAATCCATTGATTGGTTGATATGTTGGAGACTTTTAAGATTCTCTTTCAATCGATTGTTACGCAAGTATTTCGCACACTTTTAGAATTATCTTTTATTTGATTGTTACGTTATCGTCCTGCGCATTTTAGGGTACTCCAAGGGCCTTCGCTCGAAATTTACATTAGTGTCGCACTCAGTCTTAGGTTCTTAGGTTCTCAGTCTTACGCTCGTTTGTTATGTCAGTTTCTGGCACACTTTTAGGATTCACTTTCAATCGATTGTTATGTTGATATCTCGGGTGCTTTAAGAATTTTCTGTCATTTGATTGTTACATTAGTATCTGGTGCTGTTCTTGCATTCCATTTCATTGGATTGAAACTCTAAGAATTGCACTCGAAGGATTTTTAAGAATCATTAATATGTCGACAAAAACTTCAGATGAGGGGTTCTGCGATGAAATGGCTTTCAGGACACTCGGCATGATTTAAACTTGTACTTGATTTTGATCTTATCAAATGGCAAATTGTCAACGAAGTTTTAAAAATTCTTCAAAATCTAAAGCGGCTAAAATAAAGATATATGGCAGACCTTCAAATCTTTTGACGATTATTACAAAGCTGCATTTGTGACGGGTGACGGTAAAGGCCTTCTCATTTTGAAGGCTGACAGTTAAATTTAAGACCCTTTGACGGCTGACGGTTAAATTCCAATGAGAAGCACACTTAAGGCTCTCGAATGAGGCTCGCAATACAAACTCTCATTTTAGGCTTTCAGTTTATGCTCTAAATTAGTTGTTTCAGTTCATGCTCGCAGTTCATGCTTTCAGTTCATGTTCTAATTTCAGGGTCTCAGTTTAGGGTTTCAGTTCAGGCTCTCAGTTCAGGCTCTCTGTTCAGGCTCTCTGTTCAGGCTCTCTGTTCAGGCTCTCTGTTCAGGCTCTCTGTTCAGGCTCTCTGTTCAGGCTCTCTGTTCAGGTTCTCTGTTCAGGTTCTCAGTTCATGGTCCGAATTCATGGTCTGGGTTCGTGTTCTGAGTTCGTGTTCCGAGTTCGTGTTCCGGCTTCATGTTCCGAGTTCATGTTCCGAGTTGAGGTTCTGAGTTCATCTTCCGAGTTTACGTTCCGCGTCCATGTTCTGATCTTTAACTAAAAACCGCTTTGTTAAATCCGGGCAAAAGAAAAATAAAAGCAAGTGCGAAGAGCTAACCAACTGAACCTGTGAATTCAAATTAAACAAACGTATCAGACAGAGCACAGTTAACTTTGACCCAGACTTTAATTGCCAAAAAAAGACAAATTTAAAAGACCGAAGTCTGTCACAAATGAAGATATGTTAATTTTTAAGGTAAGGTGGACTTAAAATTTTGTCATGTTCAGACGAAAACCCGACCTGGTCTCACCTATCGCGGAATAGGAAATTTTGTCTTGCAGATATGAAGATCTACAGGACACACTCTACTTAGAATAAAAAAAATATAATTTTATTTCAATGTGTCGGACATTTTATTTCAGTATCGTTCATTATGAGCAGATGAAAATTATGAAAATGTCACAAATACTCCCTTTGCTGTTCATTTTCGTTTTCATTTAATTTCCCTTCATTTCTTTCAAGTTTTGATTTTTTTTTCGAGGGGAGTTTGATGTAAATAAGAGCAGTGAAGGTTCATTGAAATACATGTCGTTGCACAGAGTGAAGAGATACCATGTTTCAAAATTTTTATTAAAATAAAAACTTATTTCGCAGGCTAGAAATGGTATCTGATGATTTAGGATTCTAAGAGGACTGGGGTTACAATTCCTTGAAAACTTGTTTGATGTGTTATTGCATGGGAAAAGTTTATTAAAATTATAAATTTGTAAGTATACATATTGGCAATACTTTTACTGAGATGACAAAAAGCTGCAGCTGCGCGAAAGGAGCTTTCAATAACGATATTTACATTTTAAATGATGTTCAACAGCAAAATCACACACATGCGAACTTCTTCAGACATTATTTACCAATTAATTATTTTCATCTCGCCCACATAACATTTACTAATCCAGAAAACAATCAAAATTTACTATATGACCGGCATATTCAAAGACAAGATTTTTATTAGCGCGATATGCATTAAAAAAAGAACAACAATTGACCCTTTTAATAGCCATCTCCACAAAGGTAACAATCTTTTTTGTTATGAGACAAACATTAAGATAAGAATGTCAAATTCGCTAATGTATTTATGCTTCAGTTGCCTCTCTCTTGTTTGGGACGTGCTAGTCCGCTATGTTCTGATACGTCGACATTAATGCGCTCATTAACTTTAATAAGGTACTAAAGGCAGGTGAGACACTTCTGCTTGTCATTTGGTGCGAAAATATGGCCAGATGGTCCACAGATCTTGGTTTCGAACTGGATCAGGAGTACATACCTCTAAATTTTCTGCAGGCCGACTTCCACGTCAGATCCAAGCAGCACCTCAGCTTCTGGGATACTTTGCCGTGCTACGACCTGGTACGTTGACGTTACCTTTAAACCTTGCCGCATTCCATTTACGCAGCTCTTGTTCATAAATGCATTTGTTAAAAAAAGTGAACTGGCCAGGCAAGTTTACTTCCTGTTCATATTTATGATTGGAGAGAAATATCGAAATTTCCGTGAGGTGATAGAAGATCCGAGAATTAACTTTCGAATGCTATTTAATTATAAGTGTTATATTAAGTAAGAATAACCATCAAATACAGAAAATCTTACTTTCCTTAAATGAGTTTGTCAATTTTTCTCCTTTTTGTAGGAACTTCGAGCAGTTCCTTCTCTACTCTCTTCTTCACCACCGGTTTGGAAGGTGGTGTTATACTTTTTCACCAGTCCCTGTGGTCGGTTTACCGGCATTTAATGCATGACGAAGCAATTCAAGGTTGTCAGTTTCACTGGACGCAAGCAATGTGGAGGATGGTACGTTTGTATTCTGATTACATTTATTTCTTGGATTAATATTTACAGGTTTTCATGAGTCCTCTGTTAGCTTTAGTGGTGGTTTAGGTGGGTGGCATGTTAGTTAGAAGTAAAACTATTACCTAAGCGTTTACAAATTAATTAATGTCTAATCATATTGGTAATTTTTTTAAATTTACTGTTACAGAAGAAATAAATTTACAGTATTTCACAGGGAATAGAAGTATATAGTTATATTTGGACTCGCTAAGGTTATAACATGTTAGTATCTCGCGTACCTTAAGATTATCTTTCATTCGGTTATTACGTTTGTATCTCGCGCTATTTTGAGATTCTCTTCTTTTGGGTTGTTACGTCAGATTCGCGTGCATTTTTGGGATTATTTTAGATTCGATTGAAAATGGTTAGATCGTGACGTAAGTATGTGGCATACTTTTAGGATTCTCTTTTATTGGATTGTTACGATAGTATCACTTGCTCTTTAAGGAATTTTTTTTTCTTTCGATTTTTTCATTAGTATCACTCGCACTTTTAAAACTCTCTTTCATTGGATTGTTACTTTAGTGTATCACGCACTTTAAATGTTGTCTTTGGTAGGATTGATGCTCCGTTTTGCGCGGACTTTTAGAATCCTATTTTATGAGTCTGTTACGGTAGTACGTGGCACACTTTAAGGAATTTGCTTCATTAAGTTATTATGATAGTTTCACGTTACGATAGATTGCCGTTTACGTTAGTATCTCGCGCACTTTTAGCATTCTCTTTCATTGAATTGTTACGTTAATATATTGCGCACTTTAGATTTTCTTTCACCTGATTGTTATTTTAGTCTTTCGCGCACGTTTAAGATATTCTTTCATCGGCTTACTACATTAATCTTTCGCCCACTTTTACTATTGTCTTTCATCGGCTTGTCACGTTGGTACCTGGCGCACTTTAGATTATTTTCTTTCGTTTGATTGGTACATCAGTTTTTCGCACACTTTCAGTATTACCTCTTAATTAATTGGTAGGTTAGTGTTTTGTGCACTTATAGGATGCTTCATCTTTCGAAGTTACCAGTGTTTATTTATAGGATTATTTTAGATTCGATTGCTACGTTAGTATCTTGCGCACTTTAAGGCTTCCCTTCTAATCGATTGTTACGCTGGAGACTTGTAAGATTCTCTTTCATTCGATTGCTACATTTGTATCTTGGGCATTTTTCAGTTTCTCTTCCGATTGTACGCGATTGTTATTTCGCACACTTTAAGGCTTCTCTTGCGATCCATAGATTAGTTGATGTTTTGGAGACTTTTAGGAACCTCTTTCATTCGATTTGAACGTTAGTATCTCGCAAACATTAAGGATTCTCTTTTCATTCGATTGTTCTCTTAGTGTCAGGCGTACATTTAGGATTCATTTTCAAAGACGAAAACTCTCGAGGAAGAGTTTTGCGAAAAAAAAATTGCTTTGACCGAAATTTCTGGACACTAAACATGATTCAAACGTGTTTTTGGTTGTGATCATGTCGAATGATACTCAATGGCGTGCACACAAGCAAGTGATTTATGAAGTTAGCTATTTTTCAAGGAAACAGTAGTAATTTGAATATGATATTTTTAAACAGTCGCTTATATAGGCGAAAACTAGGCATTTTTTGGAAACCTTGGCACTAGTTTAGCATTTTACAGATTCTTTCAGATCGAAAACTGTCGCTTGTAGCAAGCTGCCAGGATGGAGAGATTCGAAAGACCCTCAAACCGTTTTTGACGCGTAATATCGAGCTGCACTTGTGAAGAATGACGGTAAAAATTATATTCATTTTGACGGCTGACGGTTACGAAACTCCATTTAAGGCTCTCGACTCAGGCTCTCATTTCAGGCTTTCAGTTTGTGTTGTCAATTAATTCTGTGTCAGTTCATACTTTCAGTTCATGTTCTAAGTTTAGGCTCTCAGTTCAGGCGCTCAGTTCAGGTTCTCAGTTCAGGCTCTCAGTTCAGGCTCTCAGTTCAGGTTCTCAGTTCAGGTTCTCAGTTCAGGCTCTCAGCTCAGGCTCTTAGTTCAGGTTCTCGGTTCAGGCTCTCAGCTTAGGCTCTGAGTTCATGTTCTGAGTTCATGTTCTGAGTTCATGTTCTGAGTTCATGTTCTGAGTTCATGTTCTGAGTTCATGTTCTGCGTTCATGTTCTGAGTTCATGTTCTGAGTTCATGCTCTGAGTTCATGCTCTGAGTTCATGCTCCGAGTTCATGCTCCGAGTTCATGCTCCGAGTTCATGCTCCGAGTTCATGTTCCGAGTTCATGTTCCGAGTTCATGTTCCGAGTTCATGTTCCGAGTTCATGTTCCGAGTTCATGTTCCGAGTTCATGTTCCGAGTTCATGTTCCGAGTTCATGTTCCGAGTTCATGTTCCGAGTTCATGTTCCGAGTTCATGTTCCGAGTTCATGTTCCGAGTTCATGTTCCGAGTTCATGTTCCGAGTTCATGTTCCGAGTTCATGTTCCGAGTTCATGTTCCGAGTTCATGTTCCGAGTTCATGTTCCGAGTTCATGTTCCGAGTTCATGTTCCGAGTTCATGTTCCGAGTTCATGTTCCGAGTTCATGTTCCGAGTTCATGTTCCGAGTTCCCGTTGCAATTTCCCGTTGCAATTTCCCATTGCAATTTCCCGTTACAAGTACTCGTTCCGCGTTCATGTTCTGAGTTAACGTTTTATTCATAAACTTGGACTAAAAAACCACTTTGTTAAATCCGGGCAAAGAAAAAAAAAAAGCAAGCGGGAAGAGGTAACCAACCAAATCTGTCGATTCAAATTAAACAAACGTATTAGGCTGAGCACAATAATAAACAAAGTTAAACAAATTTAAAAGACCGAAACTGAAGTTTGTCACAAATGAAGATCTGTTAATTATTAAGGTTAGACGGACCTAAAATTTTGTCTTGTTTAGACAAAAATCCGAGCTGGTCCCACCTATCGCTGAATAGAAAATTGTGTCATGCGGATATGAAGGTCTGCCGATCACACACCTTTGTGGAAAAAAAAAATTTTTCTTTCAACGTATCAGAAATTTTATTTAAGTATCGGCCATTATGAGCGATGAATTACCACTGATTACCAGTATATCTGTCATATAGGACCCGATAAAAATTATGAAGATATCACAAATACTCCTTTTGCTTTCATTCGCATTAATTTTAATTTCCCTTTTTGATTTGTTTTGTATCAAGGGGAATTGTATTTAAATGAAAGTAGTCAAGACTCGTTGAAATACATGTCGTTTTGCGGAGTGAAGAAATACCAAGTTTTAAAATTAAAAATAAAAAAAACAATTTCGCAGGTGATAAATGGTGCCTGAAGTTTTAAGATTCTAAGAGAACTGGGGTTACAATTCCTTGAAAACTTGTTTAATGCGTTATTACATGGGAAAAGTTTATTACAATTAAAAATTTGTAAGTAGACATACTACCTATACTTTTACTTAGATGAAAAACAGCAGAATCACACAATTACGAGCTCCTTCAGAAATTTGTTTATCGATAAACTATTCTCATCTCGTCCAAACAATGTTTATTAACGTAGAAGACAATCAAAGTCAAATAAATGGTTAGCATATTTAAAGAGAAGACTTTTATTAACGCGATTTACAAACAATCGATTGCATCTTTTAACAACCATCTCCATAAAGGAAACAATCCACGTTCACTTATGGAGGTAAGAATCTCAAATTGGCTGATGGAGTTATGCTTTAGTTACCTCACTTTACTGATTATGATGTGTCAGTCCACCATCTCCTGAAACATCGACATTAATCGACTGACTGATATTTTCAGCTAAACTTCGAGGGATAAGGGTAAATTTGAGCCAAGTGAAAGTAAAATTAGTTTGAGTTGACGGGGATTTCGAGTTAACCGACTCGGAATCATCTGGTAATAGATGATAAGGAAAGTGGGGTCAAATCCAAAGGACATCGGATTCTGTAATTTTTGTAATTTTGTGATTTTCGAATTTTCTTTTGGTGCATTTTACTTCACGATAAATGCGTTCGTTAACTTTAATAAGTTACTAAAGGCAGGTGAGACACTTCTGCATGTCAGACGATCCACAGACCTTGGTTTCGAACTGGACCAGGAGTACATACCTCTAAATTTTCTACAGGCTAAATCCAGGTCAGATCCAAGCAGCACCTCGGCTTCTGGGCTACTTTGCCGTGCTACGACCTGGTACGTTGACGTTACCTTTAAACCTTGCCGCATTCCATTTACGCAGCTCTTGTTCATAAATGCATTTGTTAAAAGAAGTGAACTGGCCAAGCAAGTTTACTTCCTGTTCATAATCATGATTGGAGAGAAATATCGAAATTTCCGTGAGGTGGTAGAAGATCCGAGAATCTTTCGAATGCTATTTAATTATAAATGTTATATTAAGTAAGAATGACCATCAAATACAGAAAATCTCATTTTCCTTAAATATGAGTTTGTCAATTTTTCTTTTTGTAGGAACTTCGAGCAGTTCCTTCTCTACTCTCTTCTTCACCACCGGTTTGGAAGGTGGTGTTAGATTTTTAAAGCAGGCTGTGGTCAGTTTTTTAGCATTTAATGCCTGACGTAGCACTTCAAGGATGACAGTTTCATTGGACGCAAGCATTGTGGAGGATGGTACGTTACTATTCTAATTACATTTATTTCCTGGAGCAATATCTACAGGTTTTCAAGCGCCAACTGCTAGATTTAACGCTAGTCTAGATGGGTCACATGTTAGAAGTAAAACTAGTATAAGATCGTTAATAAATTACATATAGTCTAATTATGTTCTTAATTTTTTTTCTAAATTTACAATATACAGGGAATAGAAGTACAAGGTTATCTTAGGATTCACTAAGGTTTTGACATGATGTCAAGACCTTAGTGAGTGTTTAAGACCGTTAGTGTCTCGCGCACGTTGAGGATTGCTTTCATTGTATTATTACGTGGTAATATAAAGTTTACCTTACCTTACCTTTCGTCAGTTTCTCGCGCACTTTTTGGATTGTTTTAGTTTCGATTGTTACCTTCTATGTCACGCACTCTTTAGGATTGCCTTTATTCACTTGTTACGGTAGGATCTCGCGCACTTGAAAAATAATCTTTCATTGGATTGTTACGTCGTTATCTCGCGCACTTTAAGATTATCTTTCATTTGATATCTATGGTAATATCTATGGTAATATCACGTGCACTTTAAGGATTCCATTTCATTCGATTTTTACATTAGTATCTCGCGCACTTTTAGAACTCTCTTTCATTGAATTGTTACGTTGGTGTCTCGTGCTCTTCGAATATTCTCTTTCATAGGGTTATTTGGTTCGTATCTCGCGCTTTTCTAGAATTCTTCTCCATAAGTTAGTTGCGTTAGTACCTGGCAGACTTTTAGGCTTATCTCCCGATCAATTGATTCGTTGAGTGTTAAAGACCTTTAAGATTCTCGATTGTTACATTGGAATCTCGCATTCTGCTAGGATTCTTTTTCATTCGTGTTTTACATTAGTTTATAATATGAACTGCTGTGTTTTAGTTTATGATGTGAACTACGGTGTTTTTCAAGAATCTCCAGCCTTGAGAAAAGCCGTAACAACGCACGTGAAAAAAATACGATACTTTTTTTACGTGTGTTTGATATTGACAATCAGCTGCTTACACGTCACTTGCCTCTCGCGTCGGTCAGGTTGACAAATAAACGGCATAGTCTTCACCGTTCTCAATCCAAGGTGGTTGGTCGGAATTTTTTCCGAATATGGTTGCCAAAACACCAAAAAATTTGTCTCTTTTACAGACAGTGACGGTCGAACTTTCCTAGAAGGGGAAGAAAACCGAAATACGAAAAGAGAAACCGAAAGTTACGTATTCAATGGCCGTGGTAATGGCATTTCTTGCGCCTGAATTTTGTACGTTAAAAGTTGCGCCCATTGTTTGTTTTTGCAATGATTTGACGCATGTTTTCATCTTGAGCTCGAGTGCGCCAACGCACTTTATGATTTTATCGGGCATTATCGATCCTTTTATTTTCATTAAGTAACAAAGTCGACTGTTCTCGCCGGTAAATGGCTATTGTGTTTGTATGATTAATAAAATAATACATGCTTGCTCGTGGATATGAAATTTCTTTTCTCGTGTTCAATTCGACATCTCACTCGTGATCTATTGAGTTAAACACTCGAAGAGAAATTCCATATCTACTCGCGCTTTTGTATGTATTACGCACATCTTTAGAATTATCTTTCGTTCGATTGTTACATTAGTAGCACGGGTACTTTTAGGATTCTTTTTCATTCGATTGTTACGCTAGCATCTCGCGCATTTTAAGCTACTCCTTCATTCGAAAGTTACTTTGGTGTCTCGCACATTCTTAAGCCTCGTTCAAACGGTCATAGGAACCATCATGCACTATTATTGAATATCATTGACTATTATGGAGTTTGTTCATATTCATATTCCACATGATAGTTCATGATAGTTCTTGCAGTTTTAACGAGTGAATGATAGCGAATGATGGTTTTTCAGTCGGCAGCATTGCCAAAAAACGAGCTCAAACCGAAGTGGTAAATTGACTGAAATAAAATTTCTCAGAATGTCTCCTGATTCTTTCTAATCATCTCCTAGTAGGCTTCAGTATCTTCAACTGGCAACTTTTTTGGCTAATTTCAAATGCCACCGAAATTGCTGACCTCAGCGCGCGCAAGGAGTATCTTACATTCGATTGTTACGTCAGTTTCTGGCGCACTTTTAGGATTTACTTGTAATCGATTGTTGCGTTGATATCTTGGGTACTTTATGATTTTCTTTCCTTCGATCGTTACGTTGGTATCTCGTGCTGTTCTTGCATTCCATTTCATTTGATCATATGCTAGTCTTTCCTGCACTTTAAGGATCTGAAGCATAGATCAAGTATAAAAAACGCTGTGATCTCGTGGGAATCATTAATATAGCGGCGAAAACTATTGATTTTACGATAAAAAAATACTTTTGGCGGCTTTCAGGACAATTGACAGGATTCAAACGTCTGTTTGGTTGTGATATTGTCGAAGAGTACGGAAGGGCGTGTGTACACAAGCAAGTCATTAATGAAATTAGCTATTTTTGCAGTAACAAGGTATTGATTCGAATATTAAAACATTTTCAAACTGTTGCTTAGATGAACGAACATAAATAAAAACGACCGTAAACTGAAAATGTTTCGAAACATAGAGACAAGCTGTTAACTGTTGTAAGCAAGCGGCTAGAATTGAGGGATTCGGAAGACCTTCAATCTGTTTGACGGTTCACATTAAGCTTCATTTGTGACAGCTGACGGTAGAAATCTATCTACTTTAACGGCTGACCGTTAATCCCTTCGAGAAGCACATTAAAGGCTCTCGAATCAGGCTCTGAGTCCAGGCTCTCAGTTAATTTCTCGGTTCATGCGGGCAGTTCATGTTTTCAGTTCACGCTCTCAGTTCACGCTCTTGGTTCAGGCTCTCGGTTCAGGCTCTCGGTTCAGGCTCTCGGTTCAGGCTCTCGGTTCAGGCTCTCGGTTCAGGCTCTCGGTTCAGGCTCTCGATTCAGGCTCTCGGTACAGGCTCTCGGTTCAGGCTCTCGGTTCAGGCTCTCGGTTCAGGCTCTCGGTTCAGGCTCTCGGTTCACGTTCCGAGTTCACGTTCCGAGTTCACGTTCCGAGTTCACGTTCCGAGTTCACGTTCCGAGTTCACGTTCCGAGTTCACGTTCCGAGTTCACGTTCCGAGTCCACGTTCCGAGTTCACGTTCCGAGTTCACGTTCCGAGTTCACGTTCCGAGTTCACGTTCCGAGTTTATGTTCCGAGTTCATGTTCCGAGTTCATGTTCCGAGTTCATGTTCCGAGTTCATGTTCCGAGTTCATGTTCCGAGTTCATGTTCCGAGTTCATGTTCCGAGTTCATGTTCCGAGTTCATGTTCCGAGTTCATGTTCCGAGTTCATGTTCCGAGTTCATGTTCCGAGTTCATGTTCCGAGTTCATGTTCCGAGTTCATGTTCCGAGTTCGTTCCGAGTTCTTGTTCTGAGTTATCTTCTGCGTTTAAATAAAAAAAAAGTATCGGGCTGAGCACAATAAACTATGACGTAGACTGGACACACTTAGAGCTGTGACTTTTATCGCAAACAAGTTGATTGAAAAGATCGAAGTCTGTCACAAATGTAGATCTATTAATTAATAGGGCCAGACAGAGTTGTAATTTTGTCAATTTTGTTACACAAAAATCTGAGCTGGTTTTACCCATCCCTGAGGAGCAAATTGGGCCATACAGATATGGAGGTCTGCAGGGCGCTTTCCTGGTAAGCACACAATATGGATCATTGTAAAATCACAATGGGATCGTTGAGGGTTGATCTGTATCTGAAAAAATCAGAAATTATATTTAAGTACTCAGTCGTTATGAGCAGATAATTTTATCGCTGAGCACCTGTAAATCACTCAGATACAGTCCCATAAAAATTATGAAAATGTCACAAATACATCTTTATGCTGTTCATTCACAACTGATATTCCTTCACTTTTGTCAATTATTGACTTGTTTCATCAGAGATTATTACATGGACGCGCCTGGATATGAAGTTTCTCTATTTTGCTTGTCATATAAACACAATACTGGAGATCGACAATCTTCCCCAAAAAATTATGAAGTGCGTTGGCGCTAGGACTCAAGATGAAAAAATGCGTCGAATTATTACAAAAACGAATGGGCGTAGTTTTCAACTTGCGAAATCTCAGCTTTGACTTGGTCCTTACCGACAGCAGAAATCTTTCAGGTACACGGCCAAAATCGGCCTGTGGCAAATCTTCTGACAGTCGATTTTCGATCTCAGCGAAGAGAAATGCCATTACCACAGCCACTGAATACGTAGCTTTCGGTTTTTCTTTTCTTATTTTCGTTTTTTTCCCTGTCTAGAAAAGTTTTAAACGTCACTGTCCGTAAGCGATACGGAATTTTAAATTGTTTTAGCCGCCATAATCCAAGCAATTCTGACAAATGACCTTGGATTGAGAACGGTGAAGACTTTGCCGTTCATTCATCAACCTGACCGAGTGGCGTGAAAGACGAGTGAAGCGAAAGGCGTGTGACGTATCAGCGCTCATTAACGATATCAAACGCACGTGAAAAAATCTCATTTTTTCACGTGTGTTGTTACGGATTTTTCAGGGATGTAAATCCTTCTAAGACACCGTAGTTTATATGATAAATAATAGTAATGGAGCTTCACTGAAATACATGGCGTTGCGCACAGTGAAGTAAAACCATGCCTACAATTAAAAATTATGTCCCAGGTTACACATGATGGCTCTGGGGTAGTACCTTTTTTGTGCATGCTACGTCACGATAACTGCGTTCATTAACTTTACCAAGTTACTAAAGGCAGGTGAAACTCTTCATTTGGTGCGAAAATATGGTACGGTCCATAGACCTTGGTTTCGAACTGGACCAGGAGTACATACCACTAAATTTTCTGCAGGCTGACATCCACGTCAGATCCAAACAGTACTTCAGCTTCTTGGCCAACTTTGCCCAGCGACGACCTGGTACGCTGACGTTACCTTTAAACCTTGCCGCATTCCATTTACGCAGCTTTTCTTCATAAATGCATTTTTAAAAAGAAGTAAACTAACCAAGCAAGTTTCCTTCCTGTTCATGTTCCTAAACGGGTTGAAATATCGAAATTTCCGCTAGGTGGTAGAAGATCAGAGTATTTACTTAATTATCGAACGTTGAACTACAAAGCTTTTAACTTTAAATGTTATATTTTTAGTAAGAATGATCATCGAGTATGGAAAATCTGATTTTCCTTAAATGTGAGTTTAAAACTTTTTTCTCCTTTTTGTAGAAGCTTCGATCAGTTCCTGATCTACTCTCTTCTTCACCACGGTCAAGAAGGTGGTGTTGGATTTTTAAAGTAGGCTGTGGTCAGTTTTCTGGCATTTAATGTCTGACTTAGCACTTCAAGGATGTTTGTTTCACTGGACCCAAGCGCTGTGGAGAATGGTACGCTTAAGTTGAAGATAACTCATAACTCGAATGGTTATAGACCTCTTAGGCTACTGGTTTGCAAAGCGTTGACTTTAGGTAAAGCTCAGTGCACCTAAAGAATAGATAACACCCCTGTTGCGAAAAAAATTGGTAGAGGTCTTCTGTAATTAAGGTACATGTAATGTTGTCAATTGCGCAAGATGCCCTGATTTACTTTTACTATTGATGTATTCAAGAGCTTAGATTCCAGTCGGCTCATCAATCGAAGGACGATGTCAACAAATTCTTGAGGAAAGTAATGGCTCTTCCCTTCCTGTACCTATATCCAAGAAACTGACCGTGAAAGTGACTATCCCTCCACTTGAACAGTTTATGGAGTATTTTGTTAAAGGTTACATGCAGCATACGTTTGGACTTTGGCTTTTCAGACCCAACGTAAGGTTTGTCCAGGTAATCGGTGCCACCTTTTTCCGGCTTTTAGACGCGTTCGTTTAACAACCTCTTTGTTCTGTTTTCTCTTATTTCGAAGATTATCACGCAGCTCTCGTCTCCCTGGGCGCAAATTCACCACTATTCCACTATTTCTTATGGTGTTTTTGATTATTATTTGTTTGTTTGTTTGTTTTTTTTCAATAAAAGTGCGCGTGTGTCCGTACGGGTAATAATATAAATCAATGGCTGAAGGAAGTTACAATTTACATAGAAGCAGTGAATGAAGAGAGCATGTATTCCAAGTGACTTCTCTTATACATGCTCGCCCAAGTATATTTGACAAATTGACAGTGGTTAAGCGTAGTCTGTAATTTATCGAAAACGATATTTGTCGTCACAGTGGTCACAAGGCAAAGCGAAGCGAGTCCGCAACAAATATCGACGTCACCACAATATCGACATCGAATAAAACGGTCCTTCTGCGTGAACATTGCGTGACACGTTGACGCGAGCAATTTTGTCTATACTCTTGTCAACAACGGAAAATTGGCCAATCAGATCGCGATATTACCGTCAGTCGTGCACAAATATATCAAAAATTTTTATAGGGAGCACTTACTAACCCAAACCCTAATCCTAAGACTGGAGTATTAATGGTCAATAATAGTCAATTTCAAATTTTCCCCTTCATTTCACCCAATACAAATGTTCACCTTTATTTGTGTTTTCATAGGTCATCTATCCTTACCCCTCCATTCATGTCCAATAAGTTTTACAGTTCAAAGTGTATGGGCGTAAAGAGATTGAGCCGAGAGGGGACATGACGGTCCATGTTAAAGATGCTGCCAAATCCAAACACGACATGCAGTAGGGTGAGCTACAGCTTTTATCGGACTTGATAAAAAGACAAGTGAGTAGTACAATGATTATTGATATCGAATAAAAAATCCCTTTACTAACCATAATACGACTCTATCTGTAAAGGGAAAAAATTAAAATGCAATATGAATACTACTGCAGGAAACCGCCAAAAACGAAAAGGAAAAGGACGGCGGGCTGGTGTCATTCACTTGGTTACTCGTAAACTTAAATTCTCTGTTGACTTCCTTCACTGTGGAGTAAAAACGGCCCCTTGACAAGCGCTCAGTATGAAAGATAAGGCTATACGTGTCGAGCAGGCTTGTCTGAAGAGTTGAGTTTGTTGGTTCTTCCTTTCCAGTCACGATGGAGATAAGGTGAGGAGTTCGTTCTTCTGAAATATTGGCGTTTTAGGGTCCTCAACTTTGACTGGATAGTATAGACATAAGTTTCGACAAAAAGCTTTGAAATCACGAAAATGTACGTTACCTGGGACATGTATTTCTTTTGGCCACATGTTCTCATATATATTTAAACACTAACCAATCTTCGAGTAACACAATGCGGCTGTCATGAAAGGGATGGTCTAACCAGAATGCTAGTACTTGTTCGACGTAGTTATGTGTACATTTTCTTTCCATAGAATGGTGTGATCGCCTGGAAGAGAGAAAGAAAAAGTCGTCAAGTTAAAGCAGTAAACAGATGGCAGAGGGAAAGATGTAAGGCGGTAACCTTTCAAAAATAAAGAAATGGGTTGACATTGATGGTAGGATTTATGTGAAGTTTTGACTATTTTATTTAACAGTCATACCACCAGTACAGAACACTATAGAAAGTGACTCGCTTGCATGAAGCCTCTCATCAAGAGAATATTGACTGATATTCTCCTGATATCAGTTAATATTTTCTTGTATCTTATCCCTAACTGAGCCAATACAAGCAGCTTCATCAAAGCTGTGATATTGGGTCTCTGTAAGTCTAGTGCGGGAGAATGCATGAACTATCCTTCATGTTAAAGTGTGGCCCGGAGAACCGCCCGGAGAAACCGGCAAGTGAGTCGCTGGCAACGCGAGAAACCTTTCGGCAAACTCATGGGTGTAAAGTGGTTAATAAAATTTTAAGGCGAGTAAATATTACAAGCTTGCGATCGTTTATTTGCCTGGCCACGTTTGTAATAAAATTATAGGGAATGGTGGGGGATGGGGATGGGGAATGGCAAGTTGACAATATCCCACTCAAAAATCACTCAACTATTACGTTCAAGTGTGTGCCAATTGATCTCGTCTAGAAATTTTGTGACAATTAGTTTGGCGGGAAGGATCCATGGACAACTAGTCCGTTTTCCAGTTTCCTGATCCTTTCAAATAAACATTAAAGCTTTGTTTTGCACATTCTACTGTTTCTAAAAAAGGATGAGCGCCCTATTCCTGGTAAGAGCTCTTATTCGTTTCAGCGGCCTCCATTTAGGTAACTTAAGTAAATAAGCACCCTGATAGCTAAATTGAATCGTTACGGTACATTGCCAACCTCATATTTTTTGCAGGATTCCACGTCAGATATGGTTATGATTTCAAGTAGAGGTTGACATGTTGTACGTGTTCACCGAGAACAGAAAGAACGACAGAAGTCGCAACACAAGCACTAAGAACTGGCGGGAACAAAACTTGGCAACATTCTGGCTGTTAAACAGGAGGAAGAAGAGGTATATTGGAACTGGAATTTCGACTTTGTTTAAAAACATTTTATGTGAGAACTTTGTTATTGAAAAAAGATAAAATATAAAATAAAATAAGAACGAGCAAAAGGTGTTAGTGTCGTGCTGTTTTACGCTATTTGGAATTTCAGAGCAAACTTACTCGTTTTTTTCAACCTCGTAAATCCATCCTACTGCGACAAATACTCACAATTTATTACGATAACTTGTAAGGTTTACGAAGTTAGCAAAGCAAAGGTGACTCATTTTCTTTGTCTTTCCAGGATAAAAAACAAGACGACGCAGGGGATTACAGAGATAATCAGAAGTTTGCTGAACACATGAAAGATAAAAATGAAGCCAGGAGGGAGTTTGTTGGGAAGAAATCAATGATAAACGATATGTAGTGTCTATTTTTGCTTAATTTTGTGCATTTGAACAGGAATTTAGAGCTGTCGTATTTGTTTATTTTCCAAGAGATCTATACGGCCCCGGATGCGGTGTTATCGAAAAATGTTAT
Source organism: Pocillopora verrucosa (assembly GCF_036669915.1). NCBI lineage: Eukaryota > Metazoa > Cnidaria > Anthozoa > Scleractinia > Pocilloporidae > Pocillopora > Pocillopora verrucosa. The sequence goes on along the minus strand of NC_089319.1, from coordinate 14,591,702 downwards.
GAACAAAAATTTGTCATGCGAGGGCCGAGCATGATCGCGCGAGCAGTGTTAGAAAAAGTTGTACAACTCAGCCGTACGCCTCGCAAGATGCATGCTACGAAAAACGTAAGAAGGAAGTAAGAGGGAGATAAATCGGCAGTCATGTGATGAAATTATGGTTTACTTATTGGTAAGTCAAGAAGTAGCCGAACAGCGCGCATCTAAGCCTCTTCTCTCCGCATTGTTATTAAGTAGGCACAAACACGAAGAACTCGCGTTTGGGCGGTGTGCTAATTTGTGTTTTTTAGTCTGGGGTATAAGCTACTGTTATCTGTTTTTTTCAGGGCTTTCCGTAACATTCGTGGGTATCATCTATATCTGGTCGTTATTGCAGTTGGTGTAATCAGGTCTTTGGAAAAAGCAACACAGCTTGACAAAGGTAAGTTAAGATAAAGTGAATCGGTCTTCGACAGGAAAACATGCGCCGTTGTGAGTTATGCTATAACGAGTTGACGTCTGAAAATGACATTTTGACTCTTGTTGTCTCCTGAGTAAATATAGGAAATCTTTCCTTTGCTTGGGTTGTATGTTAATGTACAGAAATGATAGGTTGCGCGGAAATTTGTCATTTCTGAGTGGGATTAGGAATCTCCTTGTGGCCCTGTCAGCATTCTACCTTTGTCACCGCTACGAGCTGCACATGAGTTTATGTTACTCTTGGGACTTATTGTTACTGCTTGTAACTTATTCGCCATGTTGAGGTCAATCGCTAGACTTTTTTCTTTTAGTACATGCGATGATATGGATACACAATTATGGAATGTTTGGGTTGTACACAGCCTCGTCGATTGGCTGCCATGTAGTTGCTACGCTGCTCTAAGTGAAGAGTTCGGCTGCAAACTTGGTGAGGAATGCTGGTTACGACCGGGTTGGCCATTCGATTTGAGTATGTTATTGCTAATTCGAGTGAAGGAAAAGATACAGCTAATGTCTCAGTGGTTAGACTGTAAGTTTTTCGCGTAAACTGAGTTCTGTGGCATTATAGCGACCAGAGGTAATCACAGTTCTCTTTAGCAATAAACTCAGGGTGTTTAGTGTATAATAGGCAACTTAATGAATGTCTTGGTCAAAGGGCTGCATGCTCATCTGGGGCAGCGGGCAAATGATGACATGTTCATTACAGTGGCTATAAGTTTGATGATAAAAGTTTGAGTTAGATTGTGCTCTTATGCGACGGACGCAAATTGGCCGATTAGTTTGCGACACAACTGCCATATAACCTGGATATAAGTAGTTGCATGAAATTTTTGCTTAAAAAGGGGG
>NC_089319.1:14394980-14590300 GCF_036669915.1 Pocillopora verrucosa | reverse complement strand
AGCCAATGGAGAGAGCTTGTAGCACCCTGCAAATTCTAAAGGAAAGATGCTGGCACTGGTTATGTTTCATTTATTTAGAATGTAGAGGAATTTCCAGAAGCCTGTGGCATAAATCTTGTTGAGATCGTTTAATAACACTAACCTACAGCATGAAAAGTAAAAGAAAATTTGACAAAGTTTCAGAAGAGGAAAGACATGATGAGGTAGAGGAAACCATCTTCTCAAGTCCAGTTAAAGCAAGACGATCTAGTGTAGGACGTTACAACCCCTAGAGACAATGTTTTTTCTGTGATGAGTATGATAGTTCCTGTAATGTTCAATGTGCAATCAACCCTTGATGTCGACAAGAAAGTCAGAGACCATGCCCTTCTTCTGAATGACAAAAAAAGTCATTGCTAAGATGTTGGCTGGTGTTTAGTTGCCATGGAGGCAAAGTACCATGTCAAGTGCTTGGTTGGACTTTACAGTAGGGCCAGGCCTTTCAAACAACAGGATTCAAAACCTACAGATGATACCTCAGTGGACATTGAAGAGCTTACATTTGCCGAGCCTGCAACACTTATCCTTTCAGATTTGGTGAGATATTGTACCTCCAAACTACAAGGGATAGCTGCTGAGTGTGGCAAAGTTAATGCAACAAGCCTAAGGAGAGAGTACTAGCAGCATTTCCCAATCTTACAGCGCATGCAGAAGGCAGGGAAATTTAACTGGTGTTGCAACATGAAATCGGGGAATGCTGTCAAAGTTTAAAAAGATGGATTCTGACGCATTTTGTCTGGCAAGAGCAGCACATATTTCAAGGAGAGAGATCCTGAGAAAAAATTCTTCAAATGGCACATTTGTCCCAGAATGTCAGGAAAATGCTGTTCCTGTCTCCTTGCTATCATTAGTTGGTGTGATAATCACAGGTGTCACTATTAAGGCCAACCCTCCAGATAGCCAGGCCTGTCTCTCAATCGTGCAACTGATCATATTTAACAGCATTTCAAGACCTTGCAATCATCCTGAGGGCACTGGTAAATAACACATCATATAAGATCAAGAGAGTGCCCGCTGCCCATTTATACTGCTCTGAAAATATATGATGCAACCAGAGACAGATCTCTCATTGATACCTTTATAACCTAGGAATGTGTATTTCATACCAAAGGTTTAACTCCATGTCTACCAAAATAACAAACAGTGTAATTGAAAGGTATGCACCTGAAGGAGTTACATGTCCATTTAAACTCAGAGGGACACTATTGACAACTACAGCAGTTGCTAACATTGATCACAATCTGAGTTCCACTACCTCTCAGGGCTCGCTTCATCCGTGCCTCCTTGAAGGAGATGGAAACCTAATTGCGATCTATACCAGGGATATCATGGATGATACGGTGGTCAAAACTGTTCACAATCTTACAAAAATTGGTAAGGAACAGTTTAACTCATTTGTCAATGAGTGGTTCATCAAGAGAAGCAAGCCTATTATACAACCTCTCAAGACGAATGATCTTCCCACTTTCATGTCAACCAACAAGGAGACCATTTCAAAAGACAAGGCAAAAGTGGAAGTTTTGAAAGAGGATAGTGCTTTATGTTTGTGGCTATACATAGCGTGTCAAATTCATGATGGAAACTTGGAAGATTTCTTTAAGTATGAGAACCAACTACAGCTGCCATCACTTCTGCAGTTTGGCCAGCTTAGAGGAGGACAGAAGGCAGACTTGGTGAAGTGCTTACCCAGCACATAAGCATAGATTGCATCTCAACAAGTCGCTGATGCAGTTATTCTTGATGGAGCTGTTGTTGTGCAGATGCTACAGCCAAGAGCACCACGCACCTTTGATGAATACTTTAGTACCCTGTTCACCCCTTACATCCTCAAACACCTTGAAACAGCAAGAAGGGTTGACTTACTCTGGGATGTCTATCAGGATGATTCACTAAAGAGATGATTGCGAGAAAAGAGAGGATCTGGACAATGGCCCAAAGTACTAGCATCAACAAGAATTCCTGCTGACTGGAAAGGCTTTCCGTGAGTCGATGATAGTAAGGACAAACTTTTCAAACTCATTACAAACAAGATATGTATCTAATATTGTCGACTTCTATAACAGAACTGTGTCTTTAACAGAATTCAAACACCTTACTATACACGATTTTATCTCATATATTTGTATTCACTTTATCTAAGGTGGTTTGACTGAAGGCACCTGAGGGTAAGAGCATCTACTCTGCCTATGGCGAGGGTATCCTAACAAGTACTGAAAGAAAAGGGATGAGCTTACTTGCACCTTGCACAAATGAAGAGGCAGATACTCGCCTTATGGTCCATGTACATGATGCAGCCTCAAGTGGATATTGACAAATTTAAATTAGAAGCCATGATACAGATGTTGTTGTACTTGCTATTTCAGTGGCTAGTACTCTTCCAACAGATGAACTCTGGATCACCTATGGATCTAGAAAGAATGTACAGAATACCCCTACACATGCTATAGCAATGTCCCTGAGTCCCGATAAAGCCTCGACCCCACCAATGTTCCATGCACTAACTGGGTGTGGTAATATTTCATTTTTGGGAGGGCATGAAAAAAAAAAACGGCTTGGAATGTGTGAAGAGTGTTTCCTCAACTGACATCAGTGCTAAAAGTCTTCAAAGTATCACAAAAAGAGAACACAGAGGAATGCATGGCTGTGCTTGAGAGGTTTGTTGTCCCTTTATATGACTGTACAAGCAGCCTTACAAAAGTAAACGAGGCACAGTAAAAGCTCTTTTCAAAGAGGTCTAGAAGCTCAGACAGCATGCCTCCCACCAGAGCCCCACTTGAGCAGCACGTCAAAAGAGCAATGTTCCATAAAGGCTACCTATGGGGCCAAACCCCTTATTGTCAGCCAGTGCTCCCAAGCCCATCAGACTGGGGGTGGCAGCAGCTCAACAACTCATGGTCACCATTCTGGACAACTCTACCTCAAGCAAAGGAATCTGTTCTATACCCGATGTGGATGTAGAGCTTCATGTAGAGGATGATGCAAGTCCTTAAAGGATTATTTGGTGTGCACTGGTTTGTGCAAGAGTGGCAGCAACTACCAACAGCCATAAATATATACAAAGGCGTCAGTTGTGACCAGAGTACATCGACTAAGAATTAGCCATTTCATCAGTCACTTGTGGAATTTTGGTTAGATAGGAGAATATTTAGGATTTCAGCTAAAGCGCCATTCAGAAAAATGTAGCTGAACAATTTACCACAGGTATCCGTAATCTGTTAACCAAAGCTTATTTATACTAGGTGGTAGATTTTACTAAAGTAACGGAAGAGAATGTCAAATCAAGCAAAGATATAAGCTTTATGTTTCTAACATAAACAAGTTTTACCAATTGTGATTCAGAACATAATGTAAACCGGTATATTTGACATTTAACCACAGGACAGCCAAACACTATGATAAATATCATAGATGATAGTCATGTAATGGCGTAAGATGAATACTAATGTATAGAATGTGACTTGGTGGTTATGTTTGAAAGCTTTTGTGGCAAATTTCCCTAAGCAGTGTCATATAAGAGGATTTTTATATCCTCATCATTCTAAGCAACATATTGCAGTTTGCAGCCTTTCCCTACATCTGGGAAATTCAGAAAGGCGCAAAACTCTAGAACAAAAATTTATCTTTCAAATCGGCACCCTTAGTCCCCACGGTATCAGCAAGGGCTTTTCATTTGACTAATTTCTTTTTGCTTTTCTCGTCACCATATTCCCACCAGTAGCATAGCTCCATTTTCTGCATATAAACACTCACAACCCACAATTCCTCCATTAGCTTTGACAAAGGGTAATGGTCAAAATGTCCACTCAGTTGATAATAGTAATGTTAATCACTGACTTTATGCACCAACACTTCACAAACCTGAAGACCAAGGTCATAGGCCAAATCCAGTAATTTAGAGGCAAGTTGCTGAGAAGCTGGAGCAAGAACGACTGTCTGGAGACTGCCATTCACAGACAGTTTAACACTGTCATACACTGCTGTGAAAAGTTTTACTGCATACTTTTCTGCTGTACTTCCAGCCTACAACATTATCATAATCATCTTTGTTTAAACACAATAATCTTTAAGCTAGGAGCTATTTACAGATCTCTGAAAGAAACACAACAAACTTTGTATATAGCCTTGTTGAGACTGATGGATTTATTGGCAAATGAAAGGAACTCTAGAAATAACGGACAAATTTATGGTGAATTTCTTTGATATTTCAAAACTCATATAACTTTGAAAAAGCTGTTTTGACAAACAGGATATCAGAAACATACACCAATGATTGAATAGACAATGCACAGGAGACAATTACAATAAACCATCAACAATAAAATTACATACATGTAACTTTGCAAATTTGATCAGGGACTAGCCACATGCTATTTATAAAAGGGGTAGATTAAAGGTGACAGCTAGATGACTCTACCTGAGCATGGTTAGCATATTACTAAAGTGCTCACTGGTAAAATTTTCCAGTTGTTTGGCATTTGAAATGTTATGCAATAACTACTTGAACCCTACAAACCTGAGCCTTTAAAGCAGGTAGTAGCAATCCAGCACAGTGCAGCTGTTGGTGGCCTTGTACCAAGTAAGCCAATCTCAGATGATCAACATGGCATTCTTGCAGACCACTCAGTGGAAATGGAAGTTGATCAAACAGATTGCAGTGACTGTAACAAGGCAATAACATAGGACTGAAACTGTTTAACATTTTTCTTATTAGCACTCTAGAGCATAGGTCCCTGTTTTACTTAAATTATGCTGTTGACTACCTTTTAGGAAAAAAAAGCAACTTGTGCATACATGGAGCAAGATGAATATATGTATGTAAAAAGGGTTACATAAATCAGTTGGTCGCTCAAAACCGTTGTGCTCCATAAGAGCGTAACATCATCAGTGATGGAAACAAATCGGCGTAAATGAAGGTTAGTTCATCGGGTTCCGTATACTAAATCTCGGGAGAAACTGCAAGAATTATTTCGGAGTGTATGCGTGTTGTTTTGTAAATATAAACACTGTAACCTATTTTAACTTGTTTTTGTGTCCTTTTAAGCAACGCGATATGTCTGTTATGACCACAGTGCCAAATTGATTCTTTAATTTCGATCTTCTCCACACTGCCCGTAGTTCATGACTTGATATTTCAACGTAAATTATCGAGAAAGCGCCTTCCGATCACCTTTGTCTATGTTGTAAGTCACGCAAGCGCGCAAGCGTTACGACCGATCACGTTTACATAACGTTTTAGGACAACTCGGCATCTAATCTCCATTCAGTTGCTGTGAAAACCTAAAATTCTCAACGTAGAAGATAAACGAAGTTTGAACGGTCAAAAGGAGATCTTGGTCAATTTTAAGAATCATGCAAATGATCTTTGACACGAGCGCAACTGAGCAAACACATGGATTTGCGCTGTTTTAAGAAGTTGGTGGATGGAAGCTAGAGATATACCCGCGGGTTTGAGGCAATCCGTAACCTTATTGATGCATAAACTATGCACTGATATGCTTTTTCAGCCCGACTAACATCTGAATTTTGAGAATTCTTTCGTACAAAGTAGAAAATTTTTGATATGCAAGTTATGGTCGAAGAGAAGAGTCTCCTCTGATCACGCTGGTATGAAAAATACTTCAGCTGAAGTTTCCATGTTTTGTCTGTGAACTAACTGAATACATCTTGTAACTTGTAGCAAGATACAATTCCATGAGCTACATTGTTGCAGTCGCTGCGCGCTGGACAAAATCTTTGATCTTTCGATCGCTGTTCACTGGGGTGGTCTGGCCAGAAATCATTTTTGGCTTGTGACGACGCAAAAAAAGAGAATTAGAGAACAACTAAACTATTTTTCAAACATGTGTCCTAATCCCTTTTCATGGGCAAAAAATAAAAGAAAACTTTCTTCCGATGGGAAGTCGAGAGGACCGCTACTAGCGAGAGCGGTACTTTAAATTCTAGACAAAGGCACAAATTAATCATAGGACTTGTCTTGCGAAACAAAAGTGAACATTTTCCCCGTAACTTCTTGCCCTGAGGTTATTCTTGTTGGAAAGGAGACATGCATTTAAACATACAGAATTTTTCCTAGAAAATTACCTTCCCAATGCAATCTTCTTTTCAAGGGTTCCTTTAAATCTTTTCAAACTCTCTCCTGAAAGCCTTTGGGCCAACAGCTTACACAAAGCACCAGTCTAAATAGTAGAACAAAGTGGATCAATAAGAGTACAGTATGTAACAGGTTACCGCCTTAGTGCTGCAGCAGGTATGACAAAAATGAGCAGCATTCTGTGTCTAGGTGCTTTCTATACTAACCAAAGCAGGAAAAGGCGCAATGTTCTTTTTAGTGACCAGACAAAAAGTTATGTTTCAAAATTGGCCACCTTCACTAAACAAACTGGTATCAAAGTGACACCCCCCCTTAGGTCCAAATCAATTAGTGGATATGGAATCTCCCATTCTCCACCATGAATTTAAGATTATTAGTCATGCAAACTCATTGTCAGATCTCCTTTGACTCTAGACACAGAGTACCTAAATATGTCTATGAGTGATCAAAACAAATGGATCTTTTTCATGTAATCTTTTCCATTTAATGATGGTTTTTCTTTCTAACTTATTAGAAATATAATGGTGTCTGTGTTTCCAACTATGATGTTCGACTGACTATTACTAAATGCAGAAGCATATAACCTACAGCTGTAGAGGCATTTTACTTCCCTAAATTGTTAAAAAAGCTGGGGTCTAAATTTCTGATTAGCTAGTCTTGCACTCTACTAAACCCCAGCTCTTGGACAAAAATAATGTAACCCTCAAGCTTGTGATTTACAAGCTTTCCTGGTGTTCTCTCAACATTACAATTAAGTGTGTTAGCTGGTAGAAAATGCTGTGTACTGCTTTTATAAAATAAACTTCAATTTTCTATAGGTTTACCAGAGCAGTAAATGATAGGATTTTTAACCAATCGGGACGCTAGAAGTATCTTAGTTATTTTGTAAATGCTTCTAGATAGGTTATATGCCACTGCTGAAAATAAACAATAATCTTTTTCTGGTTTTTGGAGTCTTTACACTATTGATTGCTGGCACTTTCTTGAAATCCACTCACCATTTCATTAGTTGTCAATAATACATTCAGGTGGGCTTATCATTACCCTTCAAGTATTATGTTTCTCAATCCCCCTATCAACAAGAACACCCTTATGCACTGTTTAATAGTAAAGTTCGTATACCAAAAGCTACCAAAATTACATGCAGTTACAAAACCTGTTCTGGTAACTTCTCAACAACTTCAACATCTCCCATGTGAAATCCAACCACTCCTGGTTCCAAGACACAGCTAAGTAAAACCTCAAACAGGTCCTCACTCCAAAACTCAAGAGGAAATGTCTAACAAAACATCAGGACTATCATTAATAGAGATTATAAGAGTAAATAAATCAAAGACCAATGAGCTTCAAAGCACTCTGTGCAATCAGTTTTTCAGTTCACTTTTCTTAGTCACCCTATAAATTTGAATTGTTCAGGACTGTATCACTCAAGCACCTCACTTGTTTCACCCTGTTTTGGTCAATTTGTTTTTCAACCATAATTTAGCAAAAGGCAGTACATTAATTTTATGTAAATAACATAAACAGCATTTTTAGGGACTTAGCTCCTTGGAAACCATCAAAAAGGAAAAGGCTTAAGGTCTCTCCAAAGCAAAACCTTGACTACCTAACTAGGTACACCTCTCAAGCAAAATGATTTACCAGGGTAGAGAGCAGTAAGTAAACTTGAGAAGTGACTGTAAAAGAAGGACCATGCAGGACCTTGAAAAATACCATAAGTTTGGAAGCTTGTAGTGTTCTTGATGAGTCAAGTTAGAACAATTTCTAGGTTTCTAAAATAATATCTGTAATAGGTTATTTGTTGCAGAAAATTCTGAGCTGGGCAATTTCAAAGCACTCCAACAGCACCCTGTAGAATACAATGAGGTTTGTAATCCTCTACCTTATTTTATAAGTCTGAATAAAGATATCACGGGGAAAAATTGGACTTTGAAGTTGAGTCCAGATTCAAAATTGCATATTTACTGTCATGGCAGCAAAGGCAAAGTAGGTGTCAAACTGAGAAATGATTTTTAGTGTCAGAAACTATTTTTAAAAAAATGTATATGATTTGCTCTCATAATGGATCAATCTGAAAATGCGTCTTTAATATCAAGGAACGTTATCATATCCTACTAAGCGGAGTGGGAGCTCAAGGAAATTGCCCAGCTCTGAATTTCCTTCAGAAAATAACCTATGACAGATGTTGTTTTAGAAACTAACAAATTGTTCTAACTTGACATATCAACAGCGCTACAAGCTTCTGTACTTATGGTATTTTTGAAGGTACTTAATGCTGTTATCACAGAATCATATACATAGTTACAATGCCCATTTCACATTGAATTAAGAATATTGAGCAAATAAAATAATGTTTAATCACCTTTAAAGTTTCCTGGGGAAAGTCCTGGAGAAGTACGGTAACAAAATTTATGACCCTTACTATCACTATGCACTTAGCCCTGTACACAGACACAAAAATAGAGAATAATCCTCTGGAAAACTGTTATCATAAACATTTCCAAAAAACCATAAGCTATCACTTGGTTAACTACCTGGTAGAAGGGATGGTTGCTTAAGACATCCATAGGATGAAGGGATTGCCCATTTTTGCCAGTAAAACTTCTGTTGGAACTTAATTACATCAACATACTGCCATTCAAAAATTAGAATCCAAATGCCTTAATCTAAATTGAATGTCAGTGTAATTAACTGTTATGGATAAATTCATTATTAAATCTCCCTTATTGCAATCTCGTGAAGTTCTGTCAAATATGGAATGGGTTTTCCGTTTCCAGGGAAGAGAGGGCAACTTCTTCTTTCACTTTGAAAGTAAACCAAGGTTGTGGGATCATATTCATTATCAAATCATGCAAGTCATTTTCAATAGGAGCTATTTCAGGCCCATACCACACTGATCAGTTTTCAAAGAATACAATAGTCTCAACCAAAATGAATGGAACTATTTTGGCCAACTGACCTTTCCAACCAAGTGTACTGTACCTTTAGATGTATTTTTAATTATCATCCCACTAAAAGACCTAACAACACTGATGGAACCCAAAGTATGCTATGCTAACTTTGTCAACATTTTCAAAAAGCCATCTTTCTAATCTGATGCATTTTCTGAATATTTCACCTTTGAAACAGCATTTTAGGACTCTGTAGTATGGATGATTAACAAAAATGTATTAAAAATCATGCTCTTTCCAAACAAAATACATTAGTGTGGAAGGGGCCTAAGACTGCAATTTAGCTACCACGTAACAAGATAAAGACATTCTAGTCTTGCATCATAGATATCACAAAACAAATGAGCTTTGTCTTCACAAATTGCATAGGGCTTTTAAATCAAATGTCAGACAACCATAAAACATATTTTGTTGCAAATGTTCAGACCACCACCTATCTGTTCATTTTACTATTACCCTTTTAGTAGGGAAATTTGAAAAGTACATCACTTTTGTGGTAAGGGGCTGAAAGTAGCATTGAGTAAACATTGTACTTGGGTTTCCGTTATTTAATGTTTCAACATTGGAAAAAAAAATTTAAATCCTTGGTTTCTGCAAATCTCCCCCAAAATACCACTCTAGTATTTGTGCTTTAAGTGAAAATAAAAAAAATGTTAAAAAAAAAAAAAAAAAAAAAAAAAATCTCCCCCACTAGTCTTGACAACTATTTAGCTTGTTTCAGGCTTCTCAGGAACCAGACAGCAGTGATTACAAAAAAAGAAGGAAAACTGCCATGTGCAGTAACACAGACCCTGACAGGATATCCAGGTGATGAATACAATTAATCAGACAAAGAGTTAGCCAAATGAACCAATAAGAGAGAATAATGTACCTGTATACACACTATGTTCTGAGGTTTCTTTACAACCAACTATTTCAACTTTTATTTAGATTTGAAATTATTAAAATAATGTACTTTAAGAAATTCAAAAGAGAAACCGCGCAGGAAAAGGAATTTTTAAAAGTCAGTTACGTGTATTAGCATGGTGTTTGGAGGTGCTTTCTCTCCAGTCTGTCATTTTGTTGCTATTTCACTGTTTCCAGACACCTTCCAAAACTAGGCTCAAGCCATTCAAGTCAATAAATCACAAACTACCCCCTGCATTTCACACTTCTTGACCCATGGAAAGTGAGTCTACACTTAAATCCACAAAAAGTTGTCACCTACTGATAGATTTTTGACATCTGCTGCTTCGGGGAGTCAATTACATCCTAATTGCTCAAGACCCAAATTAATGAATGAGAGCAATACATGTGTTGTACAAGATTGTTTCAGGTTACCTCAATTGTGATTTAACCATTAAGTGTATGGGTTCCAACTGTAGCAAAATTATTCATGCCATACAAGCAGATCAAGACATCAATACTTATGTAACTTAATAATAATCCGCTTCTTACAATATCATACTCTGTATATAGCAGATAAGTATCAATGTTGTTATAATCCTCTTCCTATAGTATTAATAATTTTGCTACAGTTGATGTGCCTCATGATGTGTTATTAAACCCAATCTTCCTAAAATGTAAATGTATTCATCATGGCGCAAGTATCATAACAAACGGGACCTTTTAAGTATGTACAGTAGGCCTCATTCTCTTTTTTGCTCAAAGGTATGAAGGATCAGTTTGCATTATATTTCTATTATTGTCTTTATTATCTTCAAATCATATCCTCTAAAAGGGTACTATTTTTGTGTCCACAGAAATAAGTATTTTGCCATATTCAAACACATTTATACCAAAGTCACCTGATGTAAGAAGTAATATTTATGGATAGGTTAAATCAGACAAATCACATTAATAAGTAACTAAGTCAATACAAGAAAATGAAATCATTGTTAGTTTGGTAATTACTAATAGCTTTTAAACATAACTTTTCTACATATTTCACATACCTGAAATAGTCATCTATCTCTCTGGGTGTAAAAATGTCCCCCAAGCCCCTTGATGGACCTGCTGTGAAACAACTGGTGGCTGCTGTAATCCCAAACATTGCCAGACGAGACAAAAAGAACTTCAACGATATGAAAAGAACACTGGGCATTTTATCATCCTTTGGTGCTACATGGAAATAGAAAAGAGTTTTTAAAAAGTATTGAGAAAAGCTGTCATAATAAGGAAAGGCTTATTGTTTTATGGTAAGTCTGAACTGTGTTCAATTACCACCAAAATGTTAATTGTATGTTTCACTGGCATAAGATGTGCAAATCTATGCTGTCCCTTCATATTCTTTTTTAAAATGTGTTCTTTCTTACAATGTGAAAAATTCTGCCCACTCTTTAATTGACCAGGTTCCTTATTTGGTAACTGAGAGAAGGGCAATTTAGTGCAGCTTGAAGCTATTACCTGACCACTAATATAGAAAATCCTTTCCAAACAAGAGCTTGCTCAGTAATCCTTGCTTCATGGTTTTTCAAGGGATTGGAAGATCTTACAAGAGCACAACCAGAGTCAGCAAAGCTGTATATATGCTTATTTTGAGTTGCATGGCAAGAATTAAGCCTTCTTACCAGGTTATTTCATACCTTAACATGGACCTGAACAGAAGATGCTTACAAATTTGCACTGGTGCAAAAGGAATTTCAAGGACAAGATATGCCTTGGCAGAGGACCACCTTACAAGTTTTGTTCTTTTCACTAGGGAGGCAACTAGATCCTGCAAAAGTTGATTGTCTTTAATGGAGCTTTAATTTGAAGCCTCATACTCCATCAGTTACTCAGGGATCATCCAGAAAGGGCAAGATATGTGAAATCAACAGGGAAAAAAAGCCAAACATACAGCTTAATTGAAATCCACTGAGCCTGAAAGAGTATCTAAGATAAGTGACTCTAAATTCTGTGGTTGGACCCAAGATAGATACAACATTGTGGCATCTGGTCAACTACACATACATTATGAAGCAAAGAAAATTACTTTTTCCAGGTGTTTAGTGACAAGCGAGGTATCATCAGAGAAAAAGCTCTCTCACTGTGCAGTGAAGGCTATGTAGACTTTGAAATGGTTTGCAAAATGAAGTTTCCCTCTTACAAGGTAACAGATGATTTTAAAAAATCTCATAATCAACTATTTGGCACAGAAGATGGATTCATGTGCAAAAGCCATTGTGTTATGATACCTGCTAACTAATGTCTGTGTGATTCACAAATTTGCCCAGAGAGAAATCCAAAGAGTGTGCCAGTGCTCACCAGCCCAAAGGTCACAGCCTAGCAAGAGGATTACCTGTCACAGTGTAGAAACTTTATACCCTCATGAAGTGCCACATTTTATCTTAAAGAAAGGAAAGGTCACTTGGGGTTTTCCATCCATCCTATGGCTGGTGTCACACAATGGACCCCCTATTTCATAATGATGACTTTAAGATTTTAAGCAAACAGTGGCTTTCAAATAATGTTTCATCAGAAAAAAGTCTTTAGATGTATTCCAAGACCCGCAGATCCCTAATAACAAAAATCTGTGTCAATATGTAAGATCCCTAGCTAGCATTACTTGAGTGACCAACACACTTGCTGAAAGCAAAAAGCCCTAATCAGCATAGTAATTGCTTGGGATGCAAATGTCTCTCCATAACTATAGCATAATTTGAGCCACCTGATTTCTGACATGCCTGAGAGAATTGTGAAGGTACAGAAAGATGATAATGATAGACATTACCATGAACTGCCAAAATTGGATCCCTCGCAGCTACATTTTGTCGGAGATATAGGTAATAATTGTTCATGCATAGTGGACCTTCCATGAAAACAATACAGATGGAGCCATGAATTGGTCAGAAGCAATGCTGAGGCAACCCTACCCCTGATAGAACTTCCATAAAGGGAACATACAATGGGACTAATGGCTTACATTGTAGTGGCAATCAACTGGCATAAGTTCAATCCCAATAAAGCATGATTTTTTTTTCAAACACCTTTTCTAACAGCAGTCAACCTAAACAGATCAATTAGTCACTTGTTATGAACAGAATCCACATCTGAAAAAAAATTTTTTTCTCACATAAACTATCTGTGGTTATGCTACCACATGCAGACATCTTTAAATAAGAAAAAATTATCAGCTACCAGTAATAGGCTACAAACTTGTTACTCACAAATGAAGACCCAGCTTGGTGATAGAAGATGCTCACTGAAGCTCCATGTGTAGCAGTCAAGAGCTGCTAAAACAAACTCAAACCAAAGAATTGTCTCTTTCAAGGAAAAATGTCCACCAACATGCTCTAGGGTTGGATATTGCTGAATACCTTTCTGTCCACCACCACCTCCCTCAAATCTATTAATAAATCACAATAAAACAACATTGACAACAACTACAACATGACTGTCAATGTATTAAATTATGAAATTTTCACTTATAGCAAACAATTTTTCATCATGTCATTCAGGTGTGAGGGACCAAAGGCAGTGACAATAGTTCCATGGTATACTTTCATTGCATTGTATTCATGACGATATGGTAAATAGTAAAGGCCAAAGTTCTCTAATAGCTATGTACAATCTCATATCCATAAAAGCAAACCAATTGAGGGCTCATTGAATTCTCCACTTTTAGAAATTGCTGTTGAAAGCAACTGAATGCAATAGTAACTCAGATTATCACATCAAAACTTTCAGAGAGCCATAGAAACATTATCTCATGAAGTATGTGGCTTTGTCCATAGATTGAAAACTACCTAAAGGAAAACATAAAAACAAAGCAAGATCTAAATTTCAAATGTTGAAGTTTAAGACAATTTTGGAGACAAGAGTGTAGTATAATTAAACATGAACTAAAGGTCCACGGACCACCCCTTCACATTTGGACCCAAGCCATGGAATCCTTTTAAGAACTACCCAAATCTTTTTCATTTCTTGGTCAGTTGTTCCTTGCAAATAATAATATATGAGTTGTTTAATTTTTTAGCTATCCCTAACCGAAATAGGTGGTTTGTGTAACAAAACCATTACACCTTAAAGATGCCAATAACTCATTGCTCTAATGGCATCACTACACATGAAATGCTGCAATGTCAAAATTGCAATAATCTGTGAAAAAAATATAGAGTAATCATTACTATATATCATCATATGAAAATTTTCATAGCAATCATATGCTGAACCAGACCTATAAACAAATAAGGATGGATGGTCTTCATGAGTTCTTTTCATCCAGTCAGCAGCAGAGTTTATATCTATTTCAAATTGGAAAGAAAGGAATCACTTAGAAAATAATACCTCTTTTCATTCTGATTCAACAGTTATACTAATTTTCATCTATTTGTCTTCAACAAATTGTAACCACACATCATGACCAGGCTCCACTAGCTTGACTCCTAAACTGGATAAAGCAGTGTATCATATTTGAGTTTGCAGTTTACATGAAATGCATGCACAGCAAAGTCTCTTGCCTAAAAAAATGGATAACTCATCAAGCCAAGAAAATTTGATAGTGACTTCATGACTATTTTTACATTTGTCTGTAAAAAATGTTCTAGTCAGCATACCCAATCAGCTACATTTGTGGATTTATTATTATTAAATAATCTTCATTGAGGATGCAAAATTTACAAAAATTTGTTTATACAAGGGCCCTAAAAAGATTAAAATCTAAGAAAATGACCATCGTTTATAAATAGGAATGATAAGATAAGAAACTAATATAAATAGTGAGAGTATATTGATTAAAACGACTTAAGGAAAATTAAAATGTAAGGCTAGCCTTTAAAACAGCTAAACAAATAAAATGCATGATGTATTTATCAATGCATCAAATGAAATATGTATCAATTTTCTTGATACATATTTTGAGATAAAATGATCCAACTGGTAGAAGTAGCTTAACTAAATAAAAGGATCAAACTGCGTAACTGGTCCAATGATTTAAATGATTTAACCATATGATTTAAATGATTTAACCATATAGTTAAAATACATCCAACCAGTGTTCATAAGTAAAATAGTCCAAACATTTCAAATAGTCTATCAAGATAAAAAGTCCAACCAATAAAAATGGTCCAACTAAATAGAATGGTCAACATGGTGGAAAATGGTCTAACAAGAGAAAATAATCCAACTGGTAAAAATGGTCTGAAAAAGCTTCAACCTGCAAAAGTGTTCTAACTACATAAAATGGTACAAACTGGTAGTAAATGATGTTATTAGACAAAACAATCCAACTGGTTAAAATAGTCCATGACCTTATTAGATAAAATGGTCCGACTGCTTACTTGATCTTAATTGATAAAATGACTAAAAATATGAAGTGGTCTGCAGGTAATAATAAGGATCCTACTAAAAAATGGCCCATCTGGTTACAATGACCCAACTGGTTAAAATGGTATACCATCTTTTGATGGCCTTGTAACTTCTTGGATAAACTTTGTCTGCCAGCAATTAAGGCTTAAAGCATCCATTTGAACTAACGGAACTTTGAAGGAATGAGCTTTGTGCAGATCATAGTGTTTATAGACCACCTGGTGGTCTAACCTGGCTACTTTGGGAAATTGGGCTCTTTACCAATCTTCAAAAACCCCATCTGCTCATTTGTTTTTATATATTTAGGTATCTTCTTCACTGGGTTTTCAGAGGTCTAAATCTGTACTCTGCCATCTGCATTGCAAAGCAATGTGCTTGCTCAAAAGACAAAAACAGCTAGGTAACAACATGCCATTGAATGCAAATGAAACAATATCATAGACCAGCAAACAGCAAGTAGGTAACAGGTTCACATTCCATGTCTCAAAGAAAATATTTTAATGCAGAAAACTTATTAAAATGATAATTTCTACATATTTTCTTTGTTAGAGAAGTAATTTCAAGACCTCTTGCTTCAGCAATCATCAGGTTACCACTCAAAAACAATACAACAACTTGGCCTGTGGCCTTGTGTTTTAGAATGTTTTCTCCCATTTGGAAACCTGATTAAACCCTCAAACTCTTTTCTGAAATAGTACTTAAAAAGATTGTTGTGTTCATTTGGCTTTGGACTTTTTATTTCATGTGGATATTGTTTTGCATGTTCAGTATCCTGTTTTTTTTAGACTTTGGATATTTTCTCCTGACTGCAGAAGAGGGGTATTTTGTTGTTCCTTTATTCACACATCTGATTCCATGTGCCTATATTTTTTCACAAGCTTTATTTGTAAAAAGATGCATTCAGGAAGACTTCAGTGTGCTTTTTTTTTATGTAGGTTCGAAATAAATGTCTTACTTTCCTGAATTTCTTCAAAATATGTGTAATTCATTTCTTTGGTATTCTGCTGGGCTCACGATCACGAACACGAATACCATGCATATGAGGGCGATCAAAATAAACAAATTTCTCATCATTGCTATCATTAAGCTTATTATCATATACAATAACAGATAACTGAGCAGCTTTCTCAAATATGTTACGTTTGCACCATAAAGCTCCAAGTAATCATAGCTCAAAAATGTAGAACCTCCATTGCCAAAACAACAACCCCAAAACAAATACAAAATGGCTGACACAAGAGTTTTATAAGCAAAAATCTCGTGGTTCATCATGTAACCCAGCCCTGTCTGTGCATGACAATGTCAGTCATCATCAAGATAACACTCATGATCAGCATGTGAACACATTCACCTTCATTGGATCACAGTTAGTTGCCCAATGACCACTGGGTACTATTGTGCAATTTTTCCATTTTGTGGCAGAGGAAAAAAAAAAAGACAAAAAAAAAACAAAGGTGTTTTATGACTGGGCTTCCACAGGTATCCCAATAATTAACGTTACCTCTCTTAATACCATCATTCCCAGTGACTAAGGTCTCCTGGCTCTCCAACATGTTTTTTAATTAATGCACTGCCAAGGACCTTAGCTCTGAAACACTACTTCATCTAGCTGAACTAGTACTAACACTCAATTGCTTTTCATCGGGTGGCAACTACTACAAACAGACTAGTGGCATAGCCATGGGTACCAAAATGGGACTCTGCTGCGCCAATCTCTTCATAGGCTTTATTGAACACCAATTCTTAAGACAATACAACAGCTCCAAACCTGAACTCTATGGTCCCTACATTGACGAATGGATCAGCACTACCTCCTCTACCAGAGAGGAGCTCACTCAATTTATACCTGCCATCAATTCCTTTTATACGGCTCTTAAATATACCTGGGAAATTTCTGACACTTCTTTGGCTATTCTAGACATTAAAATTTCAATTAAAGGCAATCATCTATGCACTAGCGTTTATTACAAACCTACAGATTCACATAGTTACTCATTGTATTCATCTTCACATCCATCACAAGTCAAGGATTCCACACCTTTTTCAGTTTCTCAGACTTTGTTGTTTATGTAGTGACAACTCTGATTTTTCTAAAAATCAGAGGCAATGTGCCAGTTTTTCAATGAACATAATTATCCTATGTCTGCCATTCAAGCAGACCACCACTGTAACCAACAAATTGATTGACAATTGACACAACAAATGGCTCAGAAAGAAAATACTGATTGCATTCCATTCACTTTCACATTTCACCCTCACAACCACACAGTTAAATCTATTATTCTTAAAACTTGAAATTACTTAGAAATGATTCAGAGACTGGTACTATCTTTTAGCAACCTTCACTAATTTCATTCAAGTGCAACAAAAACATTGGCAACTTTTTGATAAGAAGTTTGTTTCAAACCAATGACCAGCCTGGAACTTTTAAATGCACTCATGACACAAAACTTGTCCCTTCATTCACATCACAGAGAAAATGTCAGGACTCAAGAGATCCATTAAGATCACTGATCTCTTACTGTGCACCTCCGCCAATGTCATCTACTGTATAACTTACACTTATTGCAAAAAGTTATACATCGGTGCAGAAACAGGAGGACGACTAGCTCACCAATTTCAAGAAGACCTCTGTCACATAAAAAGAAATGACAAGGATGCATCCAAACCAGTTGCTCGACACTTTAATCTCCCCAACCATTCTAAGCATTAAGTGACAGTTTGCAGCCTCTCCTGAAGGAAAATTTATCTCCCAAATCAGCACTCTTAATCCCCACAGTATCAATGAGCACTTTTCATTAAACTAATTTATACCTGTTTTCTCATCATCATATTGCCACCAAAAGCATAGCTCCATTTTCTGCACATAAACACACACACACAACCCACATTTCTTCCTTTTCAAAAGATTGTTGTGTTCTTGAAATTATTGTTGTGTTTCAGAAGAGAATTAAAGCTGAGGGATCAAAGTACACTTCAATTCCTTGTTAAGTTCTTCCCCCCCTATAATATAAATTATTCACTGCAATTAGGACAATACCTGGCAAGAGTGGTGCTAACTTGCAAATAAGTCTCATACATTGATGTCGGCTCTCTGAACTTGGTCTTCCACATTGCTTGACTAGCCAGGGAATCATATGAATTAATGTTATGGAACTTTGAGATCCAAATCCCCTTTTAAATCAAAAGAATACATGAAACTTAATCTCTTGATCACTTGAGAAAAGGGGAGGAAGAAAATTGGTGTTAGGCACTGAGAGTAGCCAGCACTTCAATTTAAAGGCTCATTTACATAAATTATCAATAATGAATGATGGAATATCCAAAACAAAAGTGGAACAGGATTAACATTAAACCAAAATGATTAGAAAGAAGTAAATTGACAAGGACTGCTGTACTAGTATACTGTAAAATATCTTGCAAGGATGTAGATTTTTCAGATAGCTGAATTATTCTAATCCAGTAGCAAATAACATCCACATATCAAGGAAAATTTTTAACTAGTTTTTCTCCTTAATCTTTGCCATTAAAATGTTAGTTAAAGAATACAACAACAAAGTTATCAAAAGAAATAGAAAATGAGTTAGATGAAGGTTTAATACCATACTTGGGAATTCTTCTGCGATGGTTTTCCTTGATTAGCAAATGTGCTCTGAAGTGAATTATCCTTTCAAGGTGTACGATTACTTGAACACACTGTTCCTGGGTGCCTGCATACAACAACATTATCTAAGATTGACATTAAACCAAAAAATTAATAACAAATAATCTTTCTCCCCCTGTTAATTCAAGAAAAAATGATTGATAGACAATAACTAATAGGAAACCCATTCTCCCTGATGGTTTCATAACTTTTCTTACCATTACCAACAATATGGCAGTGCCCTTTTTTTGCACAACTATAACAAACAGTATTGAAGGTGGAGTTCCTAAAATGAAAATCTATCAAAGAAGCAACAAACTCAAAACCATTCTCAAAAATGAAGACCTACACAAAAATGAAGATCCACTCAAGAAATATGTCTCAAACAATCTGAACTGTAGTTCATTTTTTGGAAAGT
The DNA here is from genome assembly GCF_036669915.1 of Pocillopora verrucosa. Classification (NCBI taxonomy): domain Eukaryota; kingdom Metazoa; phylum Cnidaria; class Anthozoa; order Scleractinia; family Pocilloporidae; genus Pocillopora; species Pocillopora verrucosa. The sequence continues at coordinate 14,570,891 of NC_089319.1, read as the reverse complement.
AACATCCCTGCAGGTAGTTAGTGGTGAACTGTATTTCTCCTTCTGAAGTGTTGCTACTTCATTTCTCAACTCCCAATTGCAATTTTAAATTGACTTTACATAGGGTGGGTACATTTGTGTCATGAAACTTACTAATCCAGGGTTACATGACAGAATGTTTATGATTAAGGGGAAAAAAGTAACATAAGCATACCTTGTCTATTACCCCATTCACACCAAAGCTTAAACATATTTTGAGGTTGTTTTGTTAAACACTTTCATTTTTTTTATTCATAGAAACTACTTAACCCTATAATTTTTTAATTTAAATTTAGCACATTGGAAATGCAAGTTAGCAAGTACTTGAATCCTATGGAAAATTAAGTTTTTCAGTTCTATGTTTAAGATTTTCGTCCAGTAAAAACCAGTTTAACAAAACAAGTTTTGCTGGTGTGAATAGGGTAAATGATTGTTTAAAAAATTATAAAGCAGTCTGGATCCAGTTTGTCACCCAAACTTATTTCACAACACAAGGTGGTACAGAAGTCAATCTAACTATAATTTTTTTTTTTTTTGTAATTTTTTTCTTACATATGTCTTTGTTGTCAAGAGTTCTTTATTGTCAAGTAACTCTTTCTTCCTCAAGATGATCTTCATTTATCAGTAACCCTTTGCCTTGAAGGAACCTTAGTTGTCAATTGTTGATTTTCAACATGATCACTTTCGACACTAGGACAATTTGTAACACGAGTACCTTCAGACAAGACAATTCTCTCATGTCTGATCAAGCTTAAATGTCAGTTATAGCTTTTATTTGAATCAGAAAAACGTCACTTCTCATTAAAAACACCAAGATTGCTCTTCAAAATACATGTTATAGGAATAATTTAAAATAGTTTTGTAGATAAACCACTCATACTTTTTCTTACAATATCTGACCTATTTTAACACCTGAAATAGTAAAACCAAGACATTAAAGACACCCAATAGTTTACCTTTAGCCTGTTCATCACTGTGTGACAGACACAAACATTCCAAGTAATTTACAAGCATTTCCAGAGCAAAAATGTCCACCAATGAAGACTCTTCCCTGCATGATTAGCAAATGTTTTTCTCATGATTCAGTATTTTTATTTACTTAACTTTAATGATAAAAATAGAAACTGAACTACCATAACTGCTAGCTGCTTTGAACACATCAAATTCACAGTTCGCCTTCTCCTGCTTTTTTTTCTCCAGCATGGATCCTTTCCTATTTTTTTTAGATCTTGAATCTCTACTCAAAAATCTGGATGTTTGTCTCAATTTTGACAAAACCCAATACCAGTAAATGAGGCCATAACACTTATGTTTTTATTATGGCCACGAAGGTGACAAGCTTAGCATAGCTTTTTAAGTTAGGTATTCCTAGAATCATAATTTCCAAACTCCTATGTTTGCTCCAACAGCTAGTCATTAGCACTTCTAATTTGCACAGTCAAAAAGTCACTATTATGTTTGCATGTTTTTCCCTCTTTTAAGATTTTATGTAGGTTGAGTAGAAATATCCAAATTGCTGAGTATTTCTCCTTTCCTGGATGTCTTATAACTTTTGGTGATAAGAGGGAGAGTTTATTGTTAACTTTACCATGCAGACAAGGTCTGACCAGCAATACATTTTATAAAGTAGTATTTTTGCTGTTTATTAGCCCATCATAGCCAAAGGTTTATGATAGTAGTTTAGGACCAAAAAGGCTTTTCCATGCTTAAAAATGAAAGGATCAGATTTTTCAGAAAAAAAAGCATGACATTCCAGAGCTCAAGTGTAATATTTAGATTTCATTACTTTATTGCTTCACTTCTCAATCTAATTTGGAACAAGGAAAAACACATCTTTCTCAATCAGATGACCACTGATTTGAAACCTGAGGACATTCTGCATATTATCTTATTATACTAAATGTTTCTTCATACAGCTTACCAATTTACCGATGGATAGGCCACATTTTTTATCGGAAAGATGGATAAAAAGTTTGGGATGCAGCCTATATGGGGGTCCAAGCATTTTGACACCTCATTAGCATGCAGTATAGCCTCAAATTTCACCCTTAAATTTCTTGTGTTTGCATTGGATTGCAACAATCTTTGCTCACATAGCTTTCTCTGACTTGCAATTGATAACAAACCTAAGATTACTGCCTCAAAATGATATACCTCAGAATAAATTAATTGTGACTGCAGGTTTTCTTTCTTTTATTAAAGATATGTAGCAGTCAATTTGACCAATTTTGAAATTTACATGTTTATTCTCACCAGTAGAAGTGTAAAAAATATTTTAGTGACAGACATAGCTTGTAATGTTGACATAAGATAACTGAATTAAATAAATCAGCCACTGTTCCTTTATCTTGTGTTTCACATCAGATCTCAAAAAAAAATATTATGAAAACAAACAATTATGTAGACTTACCTAAAAACTGTGTAGATATTATTAAATGTCAAGGCTGCACCAAGTCTCTTTGATGCACTAGGATGGAGAGCAAGACTGTAGAGGCGCTTTAACAATGACTTGATATTAATTGGACTTTTCTCTGATTGCTAACCAACATAAGGAAAAAAACAATACATATACACTGTTTTCAAAACTGTCGCAATTTGAAAATATCTCTAAAATATACGTACCTTTTCTTTCCAGGAAAAGGTGTTGACAGAATAATTCATGGGGACAAGGGAAAAATACAATAACTGGTGTCAAAATTTCCAAAATTTGTATGACACCTTTGCACAATATACATACATATCAGACATGGTTTGATGCTACTCTGGTTTAAAGATTAAATGAATGTAAATGAAAAGTTACAATTCATAGACCCAACATTTTGATACTCCTGTCCAATGCCTTAGAAGACCAGAAATTCTTGAATATTTAATTTTTTGAAAGTATGTTTGTTCCAGCTGCCTTTCATCACCTGAACTAATATTTTCCAAGTCCAATGAGCCATGTCCAGAGAAAAGTCAAGCTTGTAAATTCAAAGCTGCAACCTTGTGGCTACATTTAAAAGCATTTAGTTTGATATATTCAGTCTGAAATTGGTTGTATATAATTTCCTAGTTACTTAAAATTTATCAGTTTTCACTGAAAGGCCCAAAAATTTGCACTTTTGCCAAACTCACACTCTTCTTTGCAAAGTGAGAAATATAGAAAATTATTTACCTTTCCACTTGTCTGCTTAATGGACCACTGCAGGAATTCCCTTATACACTGTGCACTGAAGTCACGCAGGGAAGCATCCACATGATGAACTACGCCATCCTGTCAAATTAAAATTAATCAAAATTTAAAAACACAATATAAGAAATTGTTTCCAGAACTCAACACTTCCCTTGCTTAGGACTATAAATACCCTTTTCATATTTGTCTTCAAATAATGCAAAAACCCACAACATAAAAATCTGAAGCTGCTTAAATTCAGTCAATCAAAATAAACATGCACATGTCAACCTCAAAAGTAAAAAGAGTCAGAAGTAAACAACAATTGTTGAATTTGCAGAAAACAAAGTAGGTAATATGAGGCTCTAGCTGACAGGGTTCTGTTTCTCCCAGATACATGTATTAGCTAGGGTGCTACAACCAAATGCACCACATATTGGTGGCAAGACAAATTTTTAGTGGGTTCTTCCAGAATAAATAATAAATAAAAAAACAAGCACAAGGCAACTACTTAAAAAGCAAAGAAAGGCATTGTACTTAGACTAGCTGGGTTTCCAAAATTTCATAAGGAGGGGGTACCAACCCAACAAGGGTTGATGCTTGAATGGCAGGTTTGATATCTTGGTAGGCTTTTGACATTCTTTGTTCTGAACGATTTGGTGAGTAAATCACAAGAGTGCAATCTGTTTGCAAATGATTCAGAATTAACAAGGATTTTACTTGTTAACTGAAAAGTGATCACTCCATTCCAGCAAACCACATATTTACTAATAAACTTTAGAATGCAGCAAATTCAAATAAATTCACATGGAATAGTTTGCTAACATACCAGCATTGCATCTAACAGAGCCATTGTCTCAGGACTCTCATATTTTCTGTTGTTGGTAAACCAGTGTATCAGCTGGAAAACTAATGGCTTGAAAAGCTGCTCTGACACCTAACATAAACAAAAGCAAACCCTTAACATTAAATTATCACTCTGACTAAATAAAAGAAAACACTTCATTCCCACAGGTATTAGCTATGCTATTTCTTCAATTCATTAAACCAATGCATTAGGAAGATTAATGATTTAATCCTTCTGGCTATTCTGGTGGGCAATTAATTCATCCTCAATTCAAAACCTGTAAACCTTCCCTATGGCTACACATTTCATCCAATGTAAAATACCTTTATCCAGCTCGCACATCCCATATGATTGGTATGCAGAACACTGACTAGAGCCTTTCAGGTCAAGTACTCAAGTCAAATTTTTAACAAATGTTGTTAAAGGTTTGTTGGAAAAGGTTTTAGCCCTTTAGCTCTTTTCTAACCAGAGACCTTGTTTCCATTTACCAAGTAAGTCAAGGAAAGAAAAAATACAATAAGTACCCCTGGGAATCTAAGAGTAAACTCCCTTATGTGATGTCTTACTAGAGAACTTAATTTGTTTCCATTTACCATGAAGTTATAACAGAAAAAGTCCAGCTCAAAAAAAAGCTAAACAACTTTTTTTCCAGAATAGAAGCACATTTAATGCACCTGTTCTACATCACATGCCAGCTGCAGTAGTGTAGGAAACACATGCTTCCACAACTTTTCCATAGGACTCTATAAAAAAAAAGTTAGTGCTCATTTTAAAAATCAATTGATACAGTATTGTGCAAAAGTAATTCAAAGGATTATGATCCAATATTGTGCTTTTTTCTTCCAATATATTGTGCATTTTATCAACACCTCAGAACAATATATTGACAAGGCATCCAAGCTTTCTGCAATATCTTGCCTCAATGATAAATCGTTCCAGGAATATACTGTTCTGGCAATATATGATAGAGCATGCAGTACATAATCACTGATTTACTGCTCCAGCAATTTATGGCAGAGCCAGGGATACATTCATTGCTAAAAGGATATATCACCTGAGCGAGTTTTTGTTTAGGGACAAACATATTCCTTTATCTTGTTCAAGCACAATTGCCTCCCCAGTTTGTTTAATGTATTATAAACAATGTGCCTAAGGGGCTTCACTGTCTCAGCAAAAGTAGCATTAGATGACAGCAACTTGTGCAGAAGCATAATGAGTTGAAGTTTGTTACAACATAAGGAAACAAGGCAGGCAACATGGGAAATATGTAGATTAAATATTTCGATAAACAATGATAGGCTGTAACTTAATGAGTTTATCGCAGCATTGATAACAGCACCTAATGGTTAAGTGATGAGTACATCAAGAACAAAAAAAAAAGGCATAACTTTTGCGCAGTACTGTTAAATCAAACAAGTAGTTCCTTTACAATTCCAATATCAGAAAAGGTATGGCCCTCTCTAGGGTTAAGGACCATCACCATGAAAGGGCATGAACTCAATCAAATCTACAACAACAAGAAAGGTAACAATCATACATGTTCTTACTTTCTTGAACCCTTGGGGCTGAGTCACACTTCTACCAAGCATGTAGAGCACAAGAGAGTGAAGACATTCGCACGCTGCAACCTGTTGAATTTATTCCACAACCGTTACCACCAACAAATTAAATGATGAATAATTATTCCTTAACATAAAGAGAAAGGACACCAAATTAAAACTTTTCCTTGGGTACCTATATCCGTACCTATATCCAAGAGAAGTGTATGTTATCTCCTTTGGTTAACTCCTCATTGAATAACATTTATTCAGAATGTACAGTGCTTTCATTAAAACGAGTGTCGAACCTGCTAAAAATATACATCACAACACAGCACAATAAGCAACAAGAAGTACACAGCATTACCTTTGTTTGCCTATCACTTGATTTTGTCGCAAGCTCTACCACCCTTGGTAAGAAAGGATCTGTGAAACAACCAAGATTTTGTCAAAAGGATCCAAGCAATGCAACATCTCTCATCCCTTCCCTTGTTTGGCACTCATAGTGTAGAAGTTTTATTCAGTATGCTAACCTGTCACTCTCTTATATGTTAGCATATTGACTGAGCAGTGGCACCATAAAGTTCACATGACAGAGTGCTAAAAGTTTGATTACTGAAGTTCAGTGGTTCAACACTTGAAGGTGACATACTTGAAGGTGACTTCAGAAATCTTTTTTCCTTTTTCCTACAATACATGTCATAATATGCAAGGCTCCTAACTTAAAACAATATTGAGATTTTGCTGAATTCAGGGACCAAATTTATAGTCATTGCAGCAATGAATTCTCAATTAAATTAGAAATTATTAAAGGTTATAAGTATTTAAAGGTAATTTACATCTTCAATAGCTTGATTTAAACTATTTATCTGATCAGTTCCAACAAGATCAAAGACATCTTTGAAGAACTTAGCAGTCAACACATCATTGCCTGGAGATTTATTGCCTTGAATGTTTCTAACACCCAATGAATTGTAAGTTAAGGTATGATTTGGCACTGGCTAGTCAAGACGCAATTGATATTCAAAGATCTACATATAGTGTAGCAACCAAAATTTGTGGTTTACTTTCAACAACAACTTCAAAAGAAGGTCACATACATTGTAAACATGTGCTAAAGCTTATGGGGAGAGTTTGAGCCACTAATCTTCCTTGGTTAACCAGCCAGTTATTTGCTCTGACAGGCAAGATAGCTTACAAGATCAAAAATACAAGATCATACAAGATCAAAAATACAAGATCGTACAACATCAAAAATCTGACAACAAGAGAAAGTGAAGGTTATAGAACAAAGTGTCCAAGTTCAGTAAAGCACATAGTCCCAGTCAGTGGTCTGGTTTGTACTTAATCTATACTACACAGCACTGACTACATTCAACCAAAGGCTCTTGAAAGGTATTTGTCTAACTTGCTATCACAACAGAAAATTACTTACTTATGGCACTTACTCCAAAAACTGCCAAATTGAATGATTTACCCAACATTACCCATGCATGAAAACTGACCAATCACAACTGGCATTGGCTACTTGAGTCATACAGCCAGAAATATCACAGCAAAATTTAACAAGCAGTTACTCAAACTGGACTTATAACTCTCAACTGACAACAGCTCTTCACTCCATTTAGGTTGTTGTAACAGTACTTCTTTTCTTCCAAGAAAAAGAAGAAATACTTTTGGAAAATTTAAACACAGAGGTGACTTGAAGGAAATGAGGGATTAAATTATACTCTTATTTTGATAAAGTGTTACTTTCAAATGGGTGAACTGAATAGCAGTGGACTTTGAATGACATAATTCACCAACAAAACTTCTTTTTATCACAAATTCTAACAAATTTTGTGGTAGCTACATATTTTCAAGACTGCATACTGCACATATGTAGCAATCCACATCATGAGACAAACAATTGCATCTCTCTTTTGAAAGTGTTATTTACGACAATGACTAATCACAACTTATTTTAGGATACAGGCTAAATAGCATAAACACTTCAAATTGAAAGTGCTCCTTCCAATTTCAATACTCCAATAATGTCTATAGTATTGCTTTAAGAGACTTCACAGGTAGAGTAACATAGGTGTAAAGATGTTCAGTGCATGCAATAATTGTCATTAACTCCAAGTGACCAAGATAGCGCTTTGAAATATTTCTGTGGGCAATAAGATAATATTTAGAAAAAGACATTCCAAGGACTGTATGTGCATGAGCTCTTATTTCATGCCTAAGGAGCGCTTTCCATTCTTCATCTTCATACATCCCAATAACCAAGCCATTTTGGGTCTGAATCTTCAAGGGTGTATCATTAATCCAAAAGTAAGTAGATGGCTGAGGACCTGCACATGCATATCAGAATTATCTTGCCTTGACATGATAAAACACATCTCCCTGCTTTCCAAGGATGGAAGGCAAGAGTCTTGTGTCAACAATACACATATTGTGGTCAAGCTAACACAATTGTAAAGGGCATTGAAAGTTTACCTAAATAAATACTGGGCTTCATGTCTTGAAAAGGAACAGCAAATGTTAGATGGTTTTCAGTGTCCCAAACCACTGCATTGGAAGGATTTCTTTCCATGTCGTCAAGGAGCAAAATGTTTGTTTCACCTCCTAAGCCACCAAACATCCTCAGAATCCTGTGACGAACCTTTGCCACAGGAGTCGATGTCATCTGAGAAATCATGTCAAAAATAAAATCTTTTAGCATTCATTCTTATTGAAAGCAAGCAATGAGGTTGAAATACACTTTTCTCTATAAAGTGGATTATTGAACTTAAAAAACTCACGTGATGCTGTGATTGTGGTTTCATTTTTAAAAGTTTGAGTGGAAGTTTCCTGCCTCGTGAATTACGGTTGGATGATGTAGTGAGTACAATTGTGTTGCGGTCATCATGTAACTGGATGTCACCTGAAAATTGATAAGAAGGGAGCCCATTTAAAGGATGCTGAAAGACCAAGTAAAAGTGCCTCATTTCTCCAGCTGCCCATGGAGTTATGAATCACAAAAGCTATTCATTGAAGAAATAGTCCCAAAAAGACTCAGGGCCTCACTACAATGTCATAAAATCAAGGATTATCATTTTCTTAAAAGGATTTACTTTAATTACCTGATGTCTTGAGGTAGCTATCCAAACACTGCAAGATTTCACCAAGATACGGCTTCAGTTCATCGGCAGGAAGGGCCATAGTCCAGTTCTCTAAGGCATTCAGACCAGCTTGAGCCAAGGGGGTGTAGCTCAAACCAAGCTTAAAGGTAAGCTGAGAAAATATGGGAAGAGGTAATTTTTGAGGCCAAAAAAAGTTGAAAACAGTTAAAGGCAAAGAGGGCCCCTGAGATCAGAGCCATGCAGGCAGAAACAAAGTTTTCGACAAGCCTGAGTAGAATAATTTTATTAACAAAATGTACATCGATGACTTTCTCACCGGCTCTCAAGTTTCACAAATTAAGATGGATAGGATGTTGTTATCTATTTCTTGTCTAATTCTATCTCTGAAAATGAACCAAAAACAAAATTGTTCCTGGACCTTGCTTCTCATCAGCTGAATCTCATGAAAGTGGAGCTAAAAAATATTCTGAATAGGCTTTTGATTGGACCCCCATTAAATCTTCCATAGAAATGTTCATGAATCTGCTTGTTGTACTTGATAACTACTGGTATCTCACTTCCAGTTGAACCTGTATTGGGCAATCACTCATGGGGAACGGCATGGTGTCTGCTTAATACAGGATGAGTGCTTAATGCAGGTTCTACAGAATAGGGGTATTCTGAAAAACTATTCATAAAAACCCATACTTAGCCATAATTGACCACTTGATGCACAAATACTAGCTCAAAAGTACTACCAAAATGGATTTGAAGATTATTCTGAGTTTTATTTGAGTGGTTCCCCTTGAAATGACTGTTCAATACACATTGAGGACAATGAAAACAGGCCATTGGAACACAGTGAAGGGTGACCACAACCACTTCATAAGGGTGACTGCTTAATAGAGGTGAGCCACACCTTTGTGATCAACACTTTCATTACAAATCAGGGGTGCAGCTTATGTGTGAGAACTTTTTTTCCAAATTTCAAGTTGCCAAACTCAAGGTGTACTTTACCTACAAGTGTGATTTATATTCCATATTAATCTATGCTTCCTAGGCATGGCTGTAGCAAAGAGAACTAACTAGTAATATATATATATGGATAAAAAGTTTGTCAGAAAAAAACTCTCAAGCATTGACTTCTTGAACTTTTGGGATGGAAGCTGCTCACTGAGAGAGGAGAGGACCAACCACACAGATGCAGTTAGTAAATGTCTTCAGATCAGATGTTTCTGAGAGCTATTTTAAAGTCAGGTGCTGTGAAATTCATGGCCAACAAACTTTACCATTTAGGTGCAGTGGTTGTTAATTCCTATATTTCAGACTTTCATTTTTATGATCATATTTGTGACTGATTTCTCAATGCTTTTAATTTTTTTGGTATCAATATGTATCTAATACTTCAAAAATTGTTTAAAGAGGGCCAACATTGACAAAAGTTCAATGGCTAAACTGGTAACCCTGATATTTTCAATAATTACCATTATTACTATTTCAGTTAATCCAAAGTAGCTACTTTGAACTTTCTGTTTTTTGTCAAGGACCCTTGTGTAAACAGGATATGCATATCTTGGCATTTACCGTAGTTATTCGGTTATAAGGCGCACCGTTTTTTTCAAGAAATTCCTAATTTCTACTAAAAATTACCGCCAAAGTTTGGGTGCGTCCTATAGGCGAATATTTTCCCGAAACAATTTTTTTGATCACAGTTACTGGTACGATTTCAAGCAAATAAAATGACACACACACATTGACTTTTATGAATATAGTGGTTCTGAAAAGACAAGCGAAGTCAAATTTGCATAGATGTGATACGTGCTCGAGAGCACGTGCTTAGTAATTTGATACGTCACCAAACGAAACGAAAATAAACAAGCGAAGAGGTAAATACCTTCTTCATCCTTTCAGCCTTTTTAGTGCACTGAGACCTGCATTCTCGGCGGTACATCTTGTTTAATCAAGGTTTTTGTTTGTGTGCGTGGTTGCGTGTGCGACAATTCTGCTTTTGTTGATTAACGGTAAACTAAAATCAATACGCGACTTTTTCGCTTTTTTGTAAGTTTATGAAAGAATTTACAATAAACTTGACCGATCTTTACTCCCCAAACAACAGTGCGCCTTATAACCAAGTATTTTAGCGATTTTCTCAGTTTGAAAACATGCAATAATGAAGTTGCCGAATTGGGGGTGCGTCTTATAGCCGAGTGCGCCTTATAACCAAATAACTACAGTAGATGCTGCATGTGAAGTGACTGAGATTAAGGAAGTATTCAAGTACGCGAATAAATACCGCAAATTCAGTAACCTGTGAACCATTAAGACCATTAAGACCTCACTTCATACCCTGTAGTTTTACAGCAATGAAGTTTCTTACCTTTAATGCTGCCACCGAGGAGACAACATCAAGTCTGACTAATTCCAAAGGGAGTGAGAGAACAAGCCTTAAACACGAAACCAGCAGATCATCCTTATACTGCTGCATTCTTACAAGAACCTGCAATCAAGCAAACAACACTGTGTATTTAAATGAATATCACCCTTATGAGATATGTGAATTAAGATCATAAATTTCATGAAACTTCTCAAGGAATAAAACAGGCTATCAAAATATAACAGTAGAAAAACCAAAACTATCTCAGTTGAGAGAAAATGGAAAAGCATCAATTGGATGGAACTTTCCCTGCTCTGACATGTTTAAGGACTTTGAAATGCTTGATATTCTGAGAGCTAAACTCTCAACAACTTATATGAGAGTTTACACCGACTGATTTACTTGAATTACTTGTTTAATCATGATGGTATCCCTCTCAAAGGAAAAAAGAACCCACTAAAGTTCCTCTTTACTCCACTTTGTGGCTTTATTGCTCCATTGGTAGTAGTGCCCAACTAGTATCTGGGAGGCACAGGTTTGAACCTTGTCATAGCTGGATTTTTTTTCCTGACTCCTTTTTCTGCAATTCCTTTTATCACAGTTTGCCTGTGAGGATCAGTTTGTACTTCTAATCATCCAAAAAAATTGTGGTCTACTCACTACAGCTATCTACAGCAAATTTGACTACGCAAGTGTTGTTTACATATGTTTGGGTCAGACCAGGCAGAAAAAATAAATACAGCTCACTAGAGCTTACCATACATCTTGACTTTAATGGAGCAAACTGTATCAACCAACAAATAAAGGGGGTAAGTTTCTAAAGAAACTGTGGTGCTGCATCAGTGGAAGGGTATAACAGGGTAACTTGGTGTTATCTGTTGAGTTGATAACATAAATTGGCCACCATAAAGAGTTTAAAGGCTGACGTTTCAAGTGTTAGCTCTTCGTCAGAGTGATTGGAGGAATTGTGGGTTGTGTGTGGGATTATAAGCAGAAAATGGAGCTAGGGTATTAGTGGGAATACCGCGACAAAAAAAGAATAAATTAGTTGAATGAAAACCACTTGTTGATACCTTGGGAATTAAGAGTGCTGATATGGAAGATAAATTTTTGTTCTAGAGTTTTGTGGCTTTCTGAACTGCCTAGATGTAGGGAAAGGCCACAAACTGCCATATGCTTCTTAGAATGATTAGGGAGATGAAAGTGTCTAATGACTGGTTTGGATGCGCATATGCTGCCCATTTTAGGAAAGATCTCTTTTAGTTTTTTGCTTATTCATTAGTACTACAGTACTAACACTGTTCACCAGTATGATTAAAGGACTGCATGTCTCTTGTGTACCAACATATTAGCATACTAACTCCACTTCTCTGATAACCTTTAATGATCTGCATTCTTATGTACAAGCATTCGATCAGAGGATTGCATGTCACTAGCATACTAGCTAACAAGCATGAATGACTTGCGTACCAACGTGCTAGGGTTCGATAAAAGGACTGCATGTCTCTTGTGTACCAATGTACTAGTGTACTAACTCCACTTCTTCGACAACCATGAATGACCTGTGTTCTTATGTAGAAGCATTTGATCAGAGGATTGCAGGTCACTAGCGTACCAACATACTAGTCTACTAACTACACTTCTCAAACAAGCACGAATGACTTGCTTACCAATGTACTAGGGTTCGATTAAAGGACTGCATGTCTCTTGTGTACCAACATACTAGCATACTAACATCACCTCTTGAATTATCACGAATGACTTGCATACTAATGTACTAGCATTCTATTAAAGGACTGGAACCTAGCAGACTCGCGTAAGGCAGTTTGGTAGCAAATAAGTGGTGCATGGTGTAATAATTAAGGTACTAAGTTGACCTTTTTTTTTTTTTCATGTGGTATTGTGGTGAAGAACAACTCGCATTGCGGTGTTGCCCAAACCAACTGTTTTCGGTGAAATAAAACATTTCTGAGTTGCAGTCTATTCCCTAACCCTTTTAAAAACTAGATTTTGATAAAAGCATGGAAATTGTCCAACAAAATAAGCAATAAATCCAAGTTTATCTTAAATAAGCATTAGCTGACTGACCCCTGACCGAATTCAGTAATATTTTACTTGACCCATGGACCTCTACCACATGCACTGTCGGCCAGCCAAAGACAAGCCGTGGTAAGGATGAGTGAAACCAAAACATTTAAATGCTGATACTTAGACTATGTTGCGATGTCGGTGCTTTGATAATATTTTTGGGCGATGCGGTGTTAGTTCCATTTTGTTTGCGATGTTGCCGTATTCAGAACCCCCCATGTCCCCCTCTGATAATAATCCTTTTTACTTGTTGCCAATTATAAAAATACTCTTCTAATCCAAAGCCTTCTCATTCCCATTTTGGGGTGGTAAATATCCCATGTACCAACTTTTTTTTTCTAAAGAAAACGACGCGCAATTGCGCTTATAAATTACTAATGACAATTTCTGCAAAAAAATTAATATTTCTGATTCTTTTTATCCTACTGGTATATGTCGTTTTGAATGGCAAAATACTCCAGAGTTCAAGAAAGTGTTCACTACCGTGCCGGCTATCTTTGAATTATTTTTGTCACCATCAAAGTTTTGTTTAAAAAACTGCATACATAGTTGACTGAAGTTAAATTCTATTACATTCACTTCATCAATTTCTTTCAGGAGCATCATGAAGAAGCGGTGTCTGGCTGAGTGCTTTCAGCCAGATACAATCACGAAAAAAGCGCATCCAAGAGCAGATCAATGTGGCAATCTCAAAATTGAAGAGTTTGGACCCCCTCTTTCATGATTAGAAACAATGTTTCACTGAAGGAAACTTAGGTGAGAATTCACAGCTCTGGTATAGAAAATATATCTACCTTAATTACAGTGGAGCAGCTTAGGAAATAAAAGTGGAGAAGTAATTAAAAATTTCTGCTTATCTATGCAAGGTTGGTGTGGGAAACTATTGTATGAAAAGAAATTGAAATCATGACTATATACTGAGCTGCCAACTACCGTGAGAACCAATTTTTTCCAGAAAGACCATTATTAACACTTATATTTTCCTAAAATTTCACTAGTAATGAACAAAAAAAGTACTGACATGCAGGTGCATAGTGAAAGCAAGTAACAAGCAAATCTATTCCAAAAGCTACTGTGGTTTTTATATATTTTTTTGATTTACTAGAATGAAAGGACTTGAATGAGCCCGAATAAATTGGAAATGGTTAAATGTGAAAAGTTTACGAATAAATATGTTCCAAACAAACACATGGAAAAATCAGTAGTGTTTGACCATTTTATACAGTTCAACAAATTTCGCTTGTTTCTGCATTTTGTTGGTTTGTCCAGCCTGAACTGCATTACTGTTTTTACTGTATTTCCATTCTAGTCTAGTTTATTGCTGTTGTGTTTGAACTTGGCATTTTCAGTGTGATTAAATTGTTACAAATTTCTAGCCAAAACCCTAGTATTACCAGTTGCACATTCAAAAATTTTGACACAAATTTCCCTCCAATTATGAGCCCAACCAATTTTGAAATGCAGATTTCCCTCCTATAATAAGCCCCTCCGAATATAAGCCCCTTAAAAAAATAAGCCCCTCAAAAGGTCCTTTGAAAAATATAAGCCCCAGGGCTTATTTTCCGAATTTCACAGTATTTTAACCACTTGAGCCAATTCAGCTAGTTTTTTGGTTTTGTTGGTTTCATTTATTTCAGGTAGTATGACCTTAATTTTTAGACACGAACCATTTCAGTTTGTTTGACCAATTAGCTAGTTTAGGCATTTTGTCAGTTTGAGCCATTTCAACTAGTTTGATCATTGTAAGCCATTGAACCAGTTCAGCTTGTTTGACCATTTTGACCAGTTTTACCATTGAGCTAGTTTCTGCACTTTGTTTTTGTATCCTCTAAGTATGCATTTGCAGTACCCATTTCGACCAGGAATTTTATAATCCGAAATGATATCTTCCAATGAAGCATGCGCAACTTCAGTAGAAGCTGTTTGGTGTCACTGAATAATGTTTCGATTTTTTTATATTTTTAAAAGAAATCTAAAAATTGGTACAAGTTGTGTTGGAATACTTTACCTCGTTTCTGCTTTACTGCTAAGAGCTATCACATGATTGTCAAAAGAACCAAAATATTAGTATTTTTGGTATTTATAATGAAAAGTGTGGCTAGAAAAACACACGTTCTCACAAATGGTGCATTCACAACGCTGCCTAAAGAGTTGGAGAGCAACATCCTCAAATGGTACAATTCATGAAACAACAGATACTAGTAACTGGACCATGATTTGACTCATTCCTATCATTTGCTCGCTCAAGCTTAGAAAAAGAAGACACAATCACTATGATACATATTAACAAGTGTGTTGTTGAAGTTTTCTACTCAATATTGATTATGGAACCCACTGAAGTGTATGGAGAGAATGTTGAGGCAATTATTTGGCATGATTGAAGCTAATTCCTCAGAATTTGAACAATTTCGGGTCCCAGACAGTCTTATTTATCAGATAACTAGCTTGAATATGTTACCTTAAAATTTCTCATGTATACTTAAGAGCCAGGTGAAAGGAATTGACAGCGGTTTTACATTGAGTGAGCTCCCCTCTAGTAGAGGAGGTAGCACCAATGCAGTTGTCAATGTAGCAGCCATAAAGTTCAGGTTTGGGGTCGTGGTATTGACTGAAAAAGATATTTGATGAAACCTACAAAAATATTGGCATAGCTTGGTCCCATTTTAGTACTGATGGCTATGCCATTCGTTTGTCTGTAGAAGTTGGAAATAATGTTTTGGTCGATTAAAGTGAGATCTTTGTCAACTTTTGCATAAAAATAGGTGTCAGAAAGCTGCTTGACTCTGGAACAAAAATTTATCTTCCAAATTGGCACCCTTCATCCCCATGATATCATCAAGTGCATTTCACTCAACTAATTTATTCTTGTTTTCCTGTCACCATATTCCCACCAATAACATAGCTCTATTTTCTGCATATAACCCCACACACAACCCACAATTCCTCCAATCACTCTGGCAAAGGGCTAATGCTCAAAATATCAGCCTTTCGACTCTCTACAATGGCTAATTTACATCATCAGCTCAGTTGATAACACTAACTTACCCAGTATCAACCAACCACAACATGCCTAATATCAAAACTCTTCTATGTACATATAACATACCTCTTTTGTGAACTTGTGGAAGAGAACAAAGCATGTCATACAGTCTGAAGTATCTACAATTTCAAGATTTAGGTCTTTACTCCTTAGATCTGGTTTTTCTGCCTTAATATTCTAAAAAACAAAATTGCATAAAATATATCAATATAATTATAAGCCTAACATATTTAACATCTAAGTTTGTTCTAGGATCCTCCATCTTGGTAAGGGTGACATAGGATCCTCTGTTAAAGGATCACCATATCTATTTTTATATCTGTCACCGCTATGTTCTTAGTTTGCTGTAACCTTTTAGTCTAATGAAATGAAAAGTTCCATACAACAAGCTAATAAATTACATAGTTAGGGAGGCATGAATCCTATTTACATGAACATACTGGTTTGAGTGGATCTCAAAGAGCCCCTAACACTCAGGTGTGGCACATACTCAAATAAATTCCATTTCTAATAAATTTTGAATGATTACCAGTCAATGGCTAAATACATCACTTGTATACACATATAGACTAATCTCCTCTCACAAAATCATCAGGTCTCTGAGCATACTCAGTATGCAAAAGCTCACATCCAACTATGGAAATGACAAACTTCCAATGTTCACCTCAACCCATCATGTAAACCAGATTTTCTTCCATGCTACATCAGCAGCAAAAGATGGCTTACAAAGAGGCTGTTGACCCTTCACTTATCCCTTTAATGCAACTTAAATAAGCTGTATGATATTTGTTGCAACCTTTTCTGTATTTATGGAATTGATAAAAGTTTTCAAAAAACTCAGTTGGCATTTACTTTGTGAGCCGCACAATAACAGACTTTATTTCATCTTTATTGTTTGATTTCAGACGTGCACTCATTGGTTGATTCAATTGGTTTAAATTTTAATGACATAATAGGTTCAGTTGCACGTACAAAAAAGTGGATTTGAGAATTGAAGTTTAACTGGACCTGTATTGTTCCTTCTGCAATTGAAGAGGTTTTCTGATCAGTTTTTCCAGATTTTGAGGACTGTCAGGAAAGCCATCAGAAAATTTTGGTCTTTTCAGCTGGATTGTAGGGGTTATTTCAGGTCAGTTTTGCAAGATTTTGGGTTTGAAGAGACACATCAGTCACTGACACTAGGAGTAGAAACATGTCAGAATTCAGTTTTTCTGGGTAGAATATAGACACAATGGAAAACAAAGGCAATCAAGACAGTAAATTACATACAGTTCTTGGAGTGTTGAAAGGAGAGAAAAAAAATGTCAAGTTCAATAATTTAAATTATTTAACTCAGATGCTTAACCAGTTAGCTGTATTGGTATTAGATGAGAAGTATGATAGATGCAACATAGTGGAGGTAAATAGGATGCTAGGAGAGGTTGAGAGATGAAGTAATGAGGATTTTTGAAAGTATAAGAGATTGTTTGTTCTAAGTTACAAGACTAGGAGAATAAAAAGAAGAAAAACAAGGAAATAGAAGAAGTTAGCAAGCAGGTAGACCCCAGCGCCTGGGTCTTTGTAATAGATGTCTAGGTAATGATCATCTTTGAAACTCATGTTCAAATTACCAAGAATGCAAAATTGACAGATGCATCAATACTCATCACTGTTTACTTAATGCAGACTGTTACCACCAAGAGGAAACAGAAGTTCAAAAGGAACAAGTCCTTTAACCCAAGTGTTGACCACAAAACTATTACAGCCATTCAAGAAAATGGAGGATGAGGTCAGGATAACATCATTGCTTATCTGGAAACAAAACAAAAATGGTTCCATCTGAGAGATAAACCTTTCCCACTGCTAGCAAAAAGAGGAATGATTGATGTCCTTCTTGCAGCGGACAATCACAAATTCATCACCACAACAAAAGAAGTTCCAGGTAAGGCTGAGTGCAAGGCTTGGCCCACTGGGATGGACAGCAATTGAACAGATTGGTAGGACATGAGAGAGAACAATTACACCAGATTTATCAGAGCCTTCCAAACAAAGCAGTCTGAAAAAACTTCCACCTTACAGGAGGTTGACTTAATTGTCACACTGAAAAAGTACTGGCAGCTAGAGCACATTGGAATTGTATCTACTAAGCAGCAGCTCACTCCAGATAAGCAAATAGCATGGGAAAAGATCAGCGAATCAAGAATCTTTGACATGAAATGGTACCAAGAAGCAGTTCCTTGGAAAGAAGAAAGACCGCTTCTAGTCAGCAATAGACCCCTGGCTGATCGACGACTACAGAAAAGTCAAAGTAAAAAGATAGCAGCTGCTTACCAACAAGTTATTAACAAGTATGTACAGAAAAACTAGATTCAACACATTATGCCCACTGAAGGAAAGGGGAAATCTGATGGGCTATAACTCCATTTCCAGTGATTCAACCTGACGCGACTACTACAAAGGTCAGGATCATGTTTGATGCCTCAGTAATGTACCAAGGAAAAAGTATTAACACAGAGACATTCCCAGGTTCCAAGTTACATCTTTGACACACTACCACCAGTCAGTTCTGCGGCCTGCGGATCGGCCTTACCATGGATTCCTACGGTGGGATCTTGATCCAAGTACACAGCCAGATACACGAGTCTCAGGGATTTGTATTTGGTGGATGCTGCTGTCCGTTTTGTGTTCAGAATGTTTGGCAGCAACACACACTACCACAGAGAGCAGTTTCCTTTGGCAGTGGAAGCAGTGCAAAATAAGTGTTATAGAGAGAATCTGATGCTGTCCATTAAGAGTATAGAAGAAGCTAAGGCAATATGGGAGAAAATTACTGAGCTTGAGGACCTAGCCAGATCAAATGTTGGAGAGTGGATTTCACATCAACCTACAGTGATCCAAGATATTCCAGAACAAGAGGATTCCTACAGCAATGAGAAAGATATGACAGTTCAAATGTTCATTCAAATGTTTGTATGTTTACGCCCTATACAAATTTGAGGACAGATCGATCAGTAGATGTTTGATCTCAGCAAAAACAAGATTGGCTCCACTTAAGGCACCAAGTATTTCCACTTAAAAATTATGGAAGCAGTTACCCAAACTAGTGTGCAAGGCTCGTGGAGTTTAACAAAACAAGGCAACTGACTAAGTTGCAAGCTGTAACATCTGTTCTTGGATTCATAATCAAGGTCTAAACTTTAAGCCTTCTCATTGAACATCAAGTAGGAGAGATACACAAAGACTCCAACCTCAATCAATGGGGTTATGTTCCTGGAAAGTTAAATTAAGCTGACTATGGTACACAAGGACTGACAGTTGAGGAGTTAATTGATAATGCACATTGGGTGTAAGTGCCAGCCTTCCTTAATCAAGAAATTGACAACTGGCCAGAGTTGAGGTTAACAGGATCTGTATAGACCCTCGAGGTGCTAAAAGCTGAAGTCCATGAACAAACAAATTGCTCCTAACAAGACATGCTAAACAGTTTCATGACCAGCAATCAAGAAGAAAATCAGAGCAGGCCAGACCCCACGAGTGTTTCCAAATGGTAAAGAACAAAGCTAGCAAACAAGCTCAAATTTGGAATTTCCATGGCATGAGTACAAAGTTGGGTTCACCGATTCAGAGGCACTTAATGGAAACTCATTGAATAGCATGCTATTTGAGAGCTAACAAGTAACGGATTGAAGAGAACAGAAAGTCAGATCATCAATGAAGCACATGACAAATTCCTGAAAAAACCAAGGCATTAGCCAGTGGCAAAAAGCTTCCAAAGAAGAATTTTATTCTCGCATTTACAGTAATGGTTATCTAATAGATAATTACTAAGGCAGCCACCGTTATGAGATATATTGCAGCCAGCTTCAGGCTACATCCTCAGCTGGCTGCAATATATCTCATAATGCTGACTGCCACAGTAATTATCTATTACAATTACTGACTCCTATTGTGCTCCCTCTGCATTATATTAGCAATTTCAGGTGCTTCCTTGTCATTTGCTGGTATGCAAACAATGAAATTAGCATGAATTCCCTTTTGGAGGTAGAAATTGCATAACACTTTTTTCCATCTTTGTGTGTGGTAATTTATGTATACAACCAACACACAATCACACTGTTCTTGAGTAAATGGCTCCCACAGCCTCAATATGATTAGAAACTACAATCAAGCCATTTAACCACGGTGCAGTCAATTTCTCTGGACCATATTTAACAGTACAAGGCCATGCCAAGGTTCGAGGTAAACGATGCCCGTGTTTGTTTCTGTGCCTCCAAACACCTTGTTGCTATGTAGAGATGGTATAAGTAAAAGTAAAGTCTTTATATGGGCCAGTGCTTAACTCCACTTTTCTTAGCATGAAGTGGCTAGGAGTATTGCCACTCCCCCCTGGATGTGATGCTAGTCCATTGCAGGGTTACCCCCAGCACATTTGCTGGTACCCATTTGTACACCTGGGTGAAGAGAGCACTGTGAGAGTAAAGTGTCCTGCCTAAGAACACAACACAATGACCCTGGCCGGGGCTTGAACCCAGACCACCTGATCCAGGGTGAAGCGCACTAACCATAAGGCCACTGTGCCTCCACAAAGATGGTATACTTGTTGGATACAGATGGCTTCCATAATGCCTTAACTCAAACTTTAACAAGACAAGGTTGGCCTCAAAATATGCTGAGTGACAATGGCACCAACTCCAATAGTGGATGCAATGAAATCAATCAGCAAGTGGAGCAACTTGACCAAGAAAAACTCAGAAAGGATGACATCTAACAAAGGCATTGACTGGCACTGGATGGAAGCTCCACATTTTGGAGGAGTGTTTGAACAAATGATCAGATCAGTGAAAGGGGCTGTAAACGCAATCCTAGGAAATGCAGATGTAAACAACAAAGAGTTACAGATGATCTTTACTGGCATGGAGAGGTTGATGAATTCCAGACCACCAACACCATTAAACAGTGATCCCAATGACTAACCTGCAATGACCCCTAATCATTTTCTCATAAGACACCTGGGTGGAGAACTGGATGTAGACACAACAATACACATACATAATGGAGAAAAATCCAGGAATTAGTTTGTCATGTTTGGAATCACTGGATGAAGGAATATCTAACAAGTATAAGTGTGAGGAAAAAGTAGCAGGAAAAGGAAATAAATGGAGAAGTTGTCTTGGTGATAAACCCAAAAATGCCAAGGAGACAATGGAAGATGGGGCAGATTGTAAATACTTAACCAGCAATGGATGTCTTTGTCCAAGTCAATGATGTTAAGACGACTGATAGAGCATATAGAAGACCAATTTCCCTGATTTCTCCATTGGAATTTCCAAATTAAAAGTGACTTTGACATTAAAATTCCTTCCAGAAAATCTGGGAGGAGGAAATATTGTTACCTTTTCTGCATTTATGGAATTGTTAAAAAACTTTGAAAGAACTCAATTTAGGTGTGCAATCACGCACTTTGTTCCATTTTCATTGTTCAATTTCAGGCATGCGCTCATTAGTTAATTCAAATGATGAAAATTTAAATGACGTAATATGCTTTTTCACGACCACAAAAACAAACCAAAATTTGGGATTTTTGAGTCTAACTGAACTTATATTGTTCTTTCAGCATTAAAAGGCGTTTTCTGGTTGTTTATAAAGATTTTGAGGGCTTTCAGGAAAACCATCAGATCAAAATTTGTTATGTTATAATTGAACCCACACAAAGAACACTATACTCCTTCACACCCAACTACTTAATTAAACAACATGTAATACTCTCACTAAGGAGTGACTCCTAGAGGCAGTACAGTAATTATCCACAATAAACTTACTTTAACACACTACAAACTCTACATTAGCTCATCACTGACACAATCTCACAGTTGTCGCCAAAGGTCCTTGAAATGCACAATTTTCCATTGTAGCTCTCTCTTGGTATAATTTTCTAAACAGTCAGTCACTGTCTTTCAACAAAACTACTATGTTCTAGAAAGTTCCATACTATGTCAGCATGCATGACTGAGCATCCTTGAAATTTAGAGCAAGTTGTTACCCATGACCCATTTGACATACAAAAATGTTTAATGTTAAATTAATGTATGCTCATTGAATATAGCCGCCACATTTGCTGCTTCCCAAAGAATTTTAATTTTACTCATATTTCAGTTACTTTTTCTATACACAAGGATCATATTTTGAACACAGTTCAAGCAACTGGATTGGACTGATCTTTCTTTCATTTTTGAAGACTACCTTCATTTGGGCTTCATCAATGACCAATTTCTTCCTGGTAGAAACATGGTTATGTTTGCTACTTATTGCAGTCCTTTCACCTTGCTATTTGTCAGGACGTTGAAAGAAATCCTGGCTCACTCGCTCATTGTTCTACTGGTTGCACCTACTCACCTCCTCGTGCTATTTCACCCACCAACAATCAATCAAGTCACGCCCAAATTGTTTTGTTCGAAGCCATTTGTATCAAACTTCATTATGTCTACTCAAAGCCCTTGGTATTCTTAAGTACCAAGGATATTGTGCTGGAA
Organism: Pocillopora verrucosa; assembly: GCF_036669915.1. NCBI lineage: Eukaryota > Metazoa > Cnidaria > Anthozoa > Scleractinia > Pocilloporidae > Pocillopora > Pocillopora verrucosa. The sequence goes on along the minus strand of NC_089319.1, from coordinate 14,548,240 downwards.
AGGCTGAACAAGCTAAGAAACAGCTGTTCATAATATTCTTCCAATTAATTCTTCATGTCGAGATTGTAGATCATTAAATATTCAACTTGTCACCTCTAATGGTGTCAACTTGACTGTTCTGAAGCCTCTGAGATCATTGCAGTCATCCAGTCTTCCTTCAAACAATCTTTGTTTTGCCCTTTGTAATGCTCATTTCATCGGGAACAAAGTTGAAACAGTCATTGACCATGCCATTGGCAATGACATCGGTCTCTGTATTTTTACAGAAACTTGGTTAAAGGATCTAGATTCTGTCTGCATTGCTGATCTTTCTTGTCATGGCTATTTCTTCAAGAGTTTCCCATGGCAAAAATCGATCTGGTGGTGGTGCAGGCATTTTATTCCACAACTCTTTTGATGCTTCACTTATGGATGGGAAAGAACATGATTCTTTTGAATTTTCGGATTGGATTCTGAAGACTACATCCACATTGTTGCTGTTTACTGCCCTCCCAGCTCCTCCATATCTGTATTTTTTGATGAGTTTTTGTCGTATCTCTTGTTATTGCTAGGGATTTTAACTTTCACATGGATTTGGTGCATAGCAATGATGCTATAAGATTCAACGAGTTGTTGGAAACAACATGTAACAGTGTCCACACATATCTTTGGGCATATTTTGGATCTCATCATCACTCGATCTACCAGTGACTTAATTTTGGGTCCCATTAACTCCCCTCTCGGACCATTTCTTTGTTGAGTGCTTTACCCACTTCCCAAGTCCATCAATCTCCATCAAGTCTGTGTCGTATCACAAGTTTAAGAGTATTGACATTGATGCGTTTAAATCGGACATCACTATGTCTGTACTTTGCAGTGACACACTGGAGTGACCTTGGCAATTTACCCAAGCAGTACTTCTCCATCAGAAATCCTTGATAGGCATCCTCCTATTAAGACAAAAACTCTTGCTACTTGTGTAAGGATCCCTTGGTTTAATGCTGATGTTCAACAGTTAAACTGTATTCATTGCAAGGCTGAGCGAAACCCTCTAAAAGAGGTCTTTCCTCAGATTGGCTTGCATATCAGAAAGTCTGTAATAAATATTCTGCTCTTCTCAAGACTACTAGAACTTCTTATCACTCAAATTTAATTGGTCAGTGTGCTTGTGACTCCAGGAAGTTACCTAAACTGGTTACATTCCTTTGTAAGGATCCTAGCGACGGTGATCTACTGCCTCACAATGATCCAGTTCCAGTTACAAATAAATTTGGGGAACTCCCTGTTGAAAAAGTTGAACTTGTCAAGGACTCCATCAATAATATCCAAGTTAATCCTCCTTGTTCTGACACTGCTGCTCCAGCTGTAAAACTTGACAGTTTTTCACCTCTATCAGTTGAAGATGTTAGTAATATAAACAGTACATCATATAATGCCTCATGCAGCCTGGTTCTGATCCCTAAATGGCTTGTGAAATCTTGCCTTGACATCCTTGCACCCTCTATTGCTCAGAAGGTCAAGTTGCCTACTTGCCACGCCTACATTCCCAGTGATTGGAAAACTGCAATTGTGAAAGCTCTGCTAGAGAAAAATGGCCTTGAGTTAACCTATAAAAATTTTCATCCCTTAAAGTAATCTACCATTAATCTCCAAGATTGTCAAAAAAGCAGTTCTTTCTCAATTGTTTAAGCACTGTGAAGGCAATGGTCCTCTGCTGAATTTACAATCAGGGTTCTGAAGATTTCACTCCACTGAAACTGCCTTGCTTAAGGTTCAAAGTGATACTGTTATGTCAATAGACCATTTGGAAATTATGCTGCTTTTGATACAATCCATCATCAGATTTCCTTAATATGCTTGAAAATGATTTTAGAATTATTGGCTCTGCCCATAGATGGTTTGCATCTTACCTATCTGGCCAAAAACAACATGTTCTCATTAGTGATCACACATCTGGTGACTTCCACTTAAACTGCAGTGTCCCACAAGGCAGCTGTATGGGACCTATATTATTTATATTATACATATCTTGACTATGTCATGTGATAGCTAACCATCTTCCCTCTGCTCATGGATATGCCAATGATACACAACTTTACCTGTCATTTAGACCAAATGGCAGATCTTCAGAAGACCACGCCATAGCTCCTGTAGAGGCCTGCATCTCAGATATCCATGCATAGTTGATTTATAACCGCCTGTTAATCAACTATTCAAACACTGAGTTCTTAGCTGTTGGTTACCGCCATAAATTATCAAAAATCGCAATTGATTCTATCACCATTGGTGATTCTACCATCCAGCCTCTCGACAGTGTTCAAAACTTGGGTTCCTGGTTTGACTCCGATAAGTCTATGTCCATTCACATTGGTAAGATCTGCAGCAAGGCTTTTCATGGCTTGTACAATTTGTTAGTCCTGAGTCCACAAGGACTCTTGTTTGTGTATTTGTGACTTCACACTTGGACTACTGTAACTCTCTTCTCTTTGGCATCCCCAAGTATCAGACAGATTGTCTTCAGAAGGTGTTTAATGCCACTGCTCAATTAATCTTTAGGATTCCAAAGTTTGATCACATTTCATCCACCTTATCTCATCTTCACTGCCTTCCTGTTACTTGTCACGTTTATTTTAAGTTATTACTCTTAGTTTATAAATCTCCTAGCAATTAAGGTCCACAATACATTCAAGAATATCTGCAGCCACACTCCATTTCTGGTTATCACCTACATTCCTGTGGCCAGGGCCTTCTTAAGATCCCAAGAACTAATTTTAAGACCTTTGGTGATCGTGCCTTTGCCTGTTCCAGGTCACTTCTGTGGAACAAACTGCTGCTTGAAATTCAAAACAGTTAGAGTGTATCCATTTCTAGGTCCAAGCTTAAGACACATCTGTTCAAGCTGGCTTACAATTTGTTTTAACATTTTTAATAGTTTTATCATTTTAATATTTTTCATATTTTTCATATTTTATTGTTTAATTGTTTTAATACTTTTATAGAATATCTTTTAAAGTGCTTGAGAATGTTTTTATAATTTTAGCACTATTATTATTGTATTACTTGTTTACAAACAAGCATCCATGCAGGCTGCATAATGCTTAAATTGTTCCTCACATGAAGTAAACTCCACAATGGTGCTCAATTGAACTGGCTTTGCATATGTGACCTCATACTCCAGCTTCTTGTTTCAATTTTTGTCATGCAAGAGTGACTTATGGCACAAGGTTCCAGGCAGTCTCAGCCTTACCTTCCTTGATACAATAAAACTTCAAAACCAATTTAGATTAATACAAACAGAATAGAATGAAACTGCACGAGACATCATCATTACATAGATGTTACATCTAATAATTTCTGCTCAAGATTCATTTCTTGAGAAAACTTGCCTACAAAAGGAATGACTCATATTGGAGCAATTTTCAGCTAAGAAAACGCTCAGCAGTAAATGGTTTGAACCAGAGGGTAACATGACTGACACTTCAACACCCTGAACAGAAGTCATCGTCAGAGTTAGTGAATAGTTGTTGTCAGTCAAATGTTCTAAGACTGGTTCATATAAACTGATTGGTCAGTTTTTCTATGATGTTATTCACTGTAACATTCAAGTACTGCAAGTTGGTTGTGATTGGTTGCTTTTGAGTTTTTTTAAGTTAAGTCATTCTGTTCAGTTTGTTTGTAATGTTTATGTTGTGAGTAAGTCATTTGTGTGGTGCCTGGTCTTAGTTATAGTTAGAAAGAAGACTTTTTGTTAAAAAATAGTCATCAAAAACTGTCTTCAGAGAATTATATTTTAAGGTTTCCTTTGCCATAAAATGTTCCAGGCATTATTTAAAGTTACCCTCTGTTTTCTTTTTGCTCTTTATTGTCTTTATTTTAATCTTTTGAGCAGGGACAGCCTCATTAGTTAAATAAGAGTTCAGTACCACCATTGTGTATTTTGTGTCAAAGGACAAAATATATACCAGCTACACAATAAAAATGTTCATACATGAAAGAGGATGTACATGTATCAACCAGAATTACCAAAATTGTACTACATGTGTTCACAGGGAGCTTCTGAACCAATCAAACTGCGAGACTAGATGTCACAGCCATGAACTTGTTAGATTATTTTGAAAAATTGTAGATGAAGTAAATGCAGGGAATTTTCTGTAATCTTCAAATCAAAAAAAATTTTGAATATACAAACTATGCACTTTGATTGCCTCAATGCATGTGGCCCAAGCATGTTATGCACACAACTTATATGCATAACTTCTTGTCATTCCAAACTCCCACTGCAAATGTTTACAGGCCTTGGCAGGGCGTGAAATTGCGCCTAATACAGGCGCCAATGCAACTAAATTTTTTACCTTGGCGACCAAATCTTGCAAATTAGTCACAAAATTGGCGACTAGAATGTTTCATCATAACCATGCCAAGAGATATAGTGAATTAAAAGATTTGCAAAGATAAATCCGCAGCAAACCTCCTCGTTGAGTTTGTTTCCAAAACGCAGCACATGCCTCTCGATCGATAACTAGACACCATCTTGAATTTAGGTGACCTTGAGCATTGAATATCATCCATCCTAGTGTCCACTTTGTAACACGTTAAAGATATTTTCCCTATCTTAATTTTGGAGGGTCTATCTAGAACGCTGACAGCATAAAAAAAGGTTTTGTTTGTCTTTGAAAATGGCGTCAAACTTTTTTTGAATTGGCTACCACCTTGAAGAATTTAGGAGCCAAGTGGCTATCAGAAAAAAAAATTAATTTCATGCCCTGCTTGGTAAAAACTCTACATTGATTCTGCCATGACATACAGAATGTAGATGCAAAGGAAAAATTCTTCAATCATAACATGACTTAAAACTCTTTTCAAAAAAGAAAAAGCTCAGGTTTCAACAAAATAAGATCAGCTAAGTTAAGAAAATATAGGACCTTGCCTTGAAGAAAGACAATTTTTCACACATCTTCATGCAAACTTCCAACAACTTGTAGAATCCACTGACTACAGGGAACCTAAAGAACAAAAAACAACAGAAAATTAAATAAAAAGCATGCATACATGTAACTTCAACAATTTCTTGAAGTTATGACACAGTTGCCTGCTCCCAACTGAGTTGAATATGAATGGCTACTGATTAAAAAGAAAAAAAAAAGTGTTTCTCTTCACTGTATAGGTTATTACAAGTTGGTAGGACTCTAGAATCCAAATTTTGTTTTTCTTGTCTTATTAACTTGATTCATAATTTAACCAAAAATATTAAAATAACTAATGTGGATCAACAGAGTGTTTCTATTCTATACAATACAATTATGACAAGACTAGATACAAAAGCAACTGGCACACAAACATATAAATAGTACAAGTAACAACACAACAAAGCAGATCCTAACCACTGAACCCACCTTGAAGACATGATAATGATGTCTCTGCAAAACATGTTTATCCATCTTTCAAATAGTGCAACACAATAGTTGGGAAGAACACACCTTAAAAATCAAGACATTATTGGAATCATATAAATAGGGATCAAAAATTGTTGGAAACTTAGTGTTCTAGCTGATTACATGTATGTACAGTAACATCACATCACTTCCTTTTCCATCCCAAAACTCAATGTTTTCCTATACTCTAACAGTAACAATAGAAATGTCAAATCAAAGCATTATTTCAATGATAGTTGTACTGATCCATTTATATAGCCCATTCTCCATACAAATATGCTCTAATGTGCTTTACAACAATTTGTGGGGGTCTTTGGCCAGTCTGCATAGATGCACAGTTTTAGAATTTTTTAAGGGAATTTTTGCAGGTGCCCTGGATTTGGGACTTTTTGGACACAAGGCCAGATCCTATAACTAGGAGCTATGTTCCCCATGTTCTTTAATTTCCCCTGCCACTGGTACAGAGAAGATGTAGGAGACAGGGTCTAGGGTTTTTAGTCCTCATCCAAAAGGACTAGAATGTCTCACCATTGGCAGATGTCATAACAAAAGCAGCACTTTGTCTTCAGCTATTTACAACCCTATGTGTTGGTCCAGTCTGGGGCTCCAACCCTTGACCTCCTCCATGGCAGTTCAGCAAAAGAGCTAGCAACATAATTCATTAAAAAATCTACTTATTCTGAAGTTTGCCCTGGACCCTTCACCTGCAGAACTCTATCAGACTAATGAATATCATGAAGTCCTTGGGCACTTTAGGTTGGAGTCCTGCCACTGGGTCAGACAGAGACACTTCTTTGTCCTCTGTAGCAGGTGCAGGAGCATCACTGGCAGAACTCCTATCAAGAACATCTCCCTTATGAAATGAACAAAGAACAAGTGTTAAAAGAAAATAAGGTAACATAATTAAGATATTCTATTTTTAATTTACAATGCATTACAAGGTCCAAGCTAAGGTAAAATGATCAAAATTTAAACTGCCATTTGAATTGTTTTTCTTGTTCTGTCCCTTAGATTTTTTATTGACTTCCTTCCTTGCTTCCTCTACTGCACCATTACTATACCATAAACTACTTTAACACAATTGAGATTGAAGTCAGATCATTCTCTTAAGAATGAGCACTGATTTGCTTTAAAAGAAAAAAAACATAAGTAAGACATCTACTGATGAACTATATCAATATAAGCTTCAGGTTTTACCACAATGCAAGTTACAAATTCACATATTGAATATTTGTGATTATGGTTTTTATTTGATCCCTTAAAGGGGTTACTCCAAACCTTCATAGAGCTATTTCTTTTCAATCAAAATAAAGATAATTACCTTAACTCTCATTTTCCAAAATTATAAGTTATGCACTGGTTATTGAGAAAAACATATTTACCACTGCAGAAAAGTTAATAGACTTTTCATGTGTCATAATCATCCAAAGGGCACTTTTCTTGGCCAACAATAAAGAAGTAACTTTCTAATGATGAAACATAACTACTTAAAACAAGCTGGACAAAACAAGAGGGTAACTGCAGAAAACATAATGGAGAACTGTCACTTTCCTGAAAAGTGCCTTCCTGCACATTGTGAAATTCAGGGGTTTTGCAAAATTATTGGCTAGAGGCTCACAGAGTGAGCCAGATTTGACTAAACTTCATGAAAATATGCAGAAAACATTAACTGAACAATGCATGAAGAGGAAAACTTTGTTGCCTTTTTTCCAGATCTAACAAACAACGTTAGAACAGGAAAAAAAATCATAATTTTATTGAACTCTGTATTTAATGACTGTTCCACCAATATATAAACTGTGGTGGTTTCCTAGCTTAGACACAGTGGGTGCAAAGATTATTTCCCCAATGGCACCACAAAGATTTGGAGTAACTTTTAAAAAAGAAGATTTGCATTTGGAATTTCTCCATTTAACAAGTGCACTTTTTCAGAGTGAATCAGATAGTTATGAGTAATTTTTGACAGTTCAATAACACTACTGCAAGCTTGTGCGGTCTATTTCCCTGTCAAAAAAGCTTCACCTCTTGTGCTGAAGATGCCTTGCTAGAAGACAAATCCAGTTTATGAATAATACGAAGGATCCCTTTAATCATTTCATCATACAATAGTCCATGAATGACTTCATATTCCTCAACTTGCTTTACAATCAGGCTTTTGTCCTAAACAAGTCAACAGCATCTTAATTTCAGTATATCAACATAAAAGTCATGTTTGTACAGACAGTCCACAGGGACTTTGGAAGTACAAGCAAAACCAAAAAATTCTATAGAATCACCATATGACTGTACTGGATTAATTCAGTGTTTGCTGACTGGCAATTGTTTTAAAACAGTGACAAAAAAAATTATTGATTTTCTAGCATACCTTTAACTTATCCATGTCAAGGAGATATTCCCACAACTCTAGGTAATCTTTGAGAGATGTCTTAGGAGTTGACCCTTCATATGCCTCTCTTTCTTCTGTTATTGCATTTTCTTCACTCACCTTTAAATAAATCAAGGGTGTATTCACCTATGTTAGATACAATATGTACAGTGTCAACCCAGACACTTCCCTCAGTCAGGTGAGAGCATTGTCAAAATTGGTACCTTTCCTTCCCTCTTCTAAGTTCCCTCTCAAATACACTACCAAAATAAGAATAAGGCAACCCACTCCTCAGGAAGTTTCCCAGTTTCCAAGCATTAAGATACAAAGTGGTTTGGAATCAAGTAAATTTGATACCAACTGAATTCAATTTGATACAGAAAGTCATTTCAGTCCATACAACTTCATGCATTTCGATAAACTAGTGAACAAGAAATGGATGTTTGGATATCTGGATGATAAATAAAAACTGAACTCAGGAAGCACCAAAAAGTGCATGCAATAATTGCATGAGAGTAGTCACATAGTCCACGCTTTAGATTGAACTTGGTCAAATTATATTCATCATCATCATCTTTTATTTGCCTTATTTACACAATACAAAGAATTTATTTACAACAGTTATGGCTAGAAGGCAAGGAGACCCAGGAGGCCACCGAGCCACCTCACATATTGACGTATTGTTGAGACTTGCTCTGGTGATTTTAAATGAACATTCAATAGGAATAATCAAGCAAGTCTGACATTGCACTTACATGTACACCTTTCTTATCTCTCTCTTGATTCATGCATGCTAATGTGTTCTCCACTTCAGAGATGCAATATCGTAAACTCCTTTTATTAGACTGGTGAACAGTTGAAACCCTTCAAATTTATCCCTCAACAGTTTGAATCAAAATGACTGAGACTGTGTTGAAACAACTTTCTATGTGTATCAAGTCAAACTTTATTGATGAATCAAATTGACTTCAGTTACTATCCAATCAATTTGAACTGAAATGCCTTTCTATCCAAAAGGACCCTCCCTTCAAACTCTTGTCCTCAAAAAGTAGGGATATAATCCACTAGCCCTGCATCAGCACATAGCAAGGCATACATTAAGTTCCTTTTCTACTCTAGTTATCTATTTCTCTGTGTGCTTTCAAAGTTCTTTTACATGCACTCTTTGTGAGAAACTACCATGGTTCTCAGACAAATGATGGAAAAGATTGCATAACATCCATTAACCTTGTAGGTAGCTTAAAGTTTTCATTTTGCAAACATTTTTTCCAAACATTCAGTACCAGACTAAAGCTGCCTAGCAGATGATCAATTGAAGAAATTGAACCATTTTTACTTGTATGCAAAGTGATATAACAACTTGTTATACCACCACTGGCTATATGTTGTATCATCCAGAATAAAATAACTTATCATTTACACTTCTGACAAACCTCGTCCAGAATAACTGGATGTGAACAAGTTCTGATGAGACCTTGGTAAACTGTAGAAAGTGAAAAGTAAAGAGTCATCTTTGAATGAGAGGTGATCAATACAGTGTACATTTGAATCACACATGAGTGAAAAATTATTTTGCTGATGATCACTTAATGTGTGAAACTCAAGATACCACCCTCCATCTGAGCATAGAGCACTTAAGGATAAGTGAAACAACCTAAACACAGTACGTTTAATCACTTCTGTGCATATTCTCATACACATACCTATTTCTGAAAGAAAACTCCTGAGAACTGCACCTTTGGATGAGAGGTGGAAAAGCACCCTTACAAAGGCCTTACAGCAAAGAAATTTTCCTCTTGTATTCAATATTGCAAACTTGTCGAACAAAACTCCAACTAGTCTTTCCATGGAGGCAAGGATGGAGTCAGAGATCTGATCATAGAATGTGAAAAGTACCAAGTAAGAGTACCATAAACATCCATGTTCAGCATGTAGGAAACTGAAGAATCTTATAGGTGTAACCTTGCAATTGACCCAATAGGTTCAAATACAGACCTCCCTTTTTTATTATTCATAAGTGTAAATGACCAAGCAACATCTCTAGTAGTTAGGTGCTTTGATGTAATATATCAAACACGAGGAAGAGTGTTTCATCAGATATCTAAACACCAAGAAGTGGTTGAAAAAATGACACACAGCTGAGTTTTTTTAACCAACTTCAGGGTGTTTGGATATCAGATGAAGCACCCTTTCAAATGTTTGATATAGCTTCTCAAACCAATGGTAATTCTTGGAGAAAATCAAAGCAAAAGTTCACCAAATTTTATGATAATTAAGATCACATATCCAAACCTCTTTCAAGGTTGTAATTTCCTTTGTTTTCTCAGCATGAATTATTAATGAGTTTGAGAACCAATTCTAACAAATTGTTTCAAGACATATGTATGTTGATTGGCAATTAGCACCCTTTTTTATTGAGTGTCATAAAACTAAAGCCAAAATAAACACAACAGTCAATCAAAACATAGGAAAATATCATATGGAGCAATGCAATGGGAACTAAAAAAAGAAAAAAACGAGAAAATTGTCTGAAGTAGGGGTAAAAGTAGTTGGTTATGAGTTACAGTTTCTTGTTGGCTGAGAAACTGGCAAAGGTTTCTTGACCAATTACAGAGCAAAGTAAACAAAAACCAAGGCAATGCCAAGTTCATAAAACAGTACTTTGAAAGTTTCTCTATCTCAGACCCTGTGATTACAAAGGGAGATTTTAGACTGCTTGTTGATGTAGCAGAAAAGTGCCTTCTATTTGGGGAACAATTGATCCATTTGTTCTTCAGAGATTGAAGCTTGGTTGATACATTTTACAACCACAGGAAAACTACCCAATTGAGGAAGTCATTTTATGCATGGTTTGTGATAACTTAATCGCAAAAAGTGAATTCCCAACACAAATGTAGGACATGTAACTGTTATAATCATGGATTACCAGTCATTTCGTAACCATGTATACTTTTAATCCATCCTAAATTAGCCTACTTTGCAACCTACATGTAATGTTTATATTGCTCATGTGTCAAAAATTAAGAAATCATAGAACTAAATTGAGTACCAATCTTTTGTTTTCTATCAAAATGTAAACCTACAGATATACTATACTCAATCACAAGTGGTAATAGCATACTGGTTTCTGTCAGTCTCACTGATGTAGGAGGTGTAGCAGTCAGAGCAGTTGATCTTATAAACTGCTTCCTGTCTCTTCCTCAGTTTGTCTTGGTCTTTAATGTTAGTTAGTAACTGACGCAGTGTGGTAATGGGTTTGTGAACGACATGGATATTGAATGGTTATAGGAAGAGTGAGATGTTCTCAGATATGCCCTTTATGTGCGGTATAGTTGCTGTAGTCATAGAAGTTGCGTTGTCACTAGCTTCAGTAGCAGTAGTGAGTCAGTGAGTGTTTCATCAGATGAAGTCTGTTATAGTCAAGGTACTTCTCACTGGATTAGCTGTCTGTTGTGTTGCATAATAGTTGCACTCATCATGTGAGAGTCCTAATAGTTGTGGCTTTATGTGAGGTCAGGTTGTAGGATGACTTGTCTAGTAATCTGTTGGTATGTGTCGGTTTCCTGTAAACTGTTGTCCACAGTGAGTTGTCGTCACGGCTTAGCAGGAAGTCTAGAAAGCTAGTTTAGCACTTTCTTTGACCTCTCTGGTAAACTGTGTCAGTGTTTTGTCTGTTTAGGTGGTGGTGGAATGCCTCAATTTCTTCATGTTGTACAGTGGTGAATTTTTCATCAATGTAGTGTAACCAAAGCAGTATTAACCATTTGTAGTGTTTACAAGGGCACTCTCTTCAATGTTCTGCATCACAATTTCTGTTACAACAACAGAAACTGGAGACCCCATAGCTGTGCCATGTAACCATTTGTAGTGTTTACCATTGTACTGAGGTAAGTTGACATAAGGCAAAGGGTTTAGTAAGTCCTAATGTCCTCTATGGCAGCAGTAGAGGGTCTGTAGATTGTTGAATTGCAGTCTCAGTACATTGTAGTGCCAGTTGAAGTGGAATACTGTAAAACGTGCTTTCACATCAAATGACATAGTTTGTAGTCATCAGGGATCTGTAGAGTCTTGGTGGCATTGAATGACGTCCTTTGTGGATTTGCAGTTTATGTCTGGATTTGTTGGTGAGTAGTTGTTAGTATTGTTGTCAGGTACTTGGACGGGTGGTATGTGGGGGAAACACAGAAGAAGAAACAATAGGTCGCATCAGGAAACCGGGTTTGGGTAGTTTCAGCAGACCATAAAGTTTCAGTGGCTGTGGTCAACTGTCCAGAAACATTGAAGAAAGCACCCTTAAATATATGTATGTTGGGCGGGGAAGAAATCAATCAGTGGTTTGGGTACCAAATGGACCAGCATTTGGGTATGAAATGGGCTTTACTTTGGTTTGAATGAAATGCATTTGAGTACCAAACAAGTGAGTACAAAACAACCATGGGTACAGAAGGACCAATAATTGATCAGGTTGTGTAATCGAAGATTTAAGGCTGCACCTTCAACCCTTCAAAATTGAAAAATGTTGGGTGAGAAAATTTATAGTTATCTACATATACAGTCTCATACTTAAGAAAGAAATTCAATGGGTAAGTTTAACAAACCTCATCCAGCTCTTCACTGATGGATGACAAAGCTTCTAAAAAGGTGGGAAGGTGCGAAACTCTGTCTTCAAATAGGACCACCTTGGCTAAGCAGTTAGGGAAAAACACTGCATTAAACACACGGTCACATCACGTCCTATAAAGTCTCATAATATCTTATCAAGTGAAAACCTTGAGCCTATGTAATCTCTGCTGCTATTGGAATAAAGGGGGTAAGTTTCTAAAGAAACGGTGGTGCTGCATCGTGGGAGAGTGTAACAGGTAATTTAGTGTAACCAACTAGGTTGAAAACGTAAATTGGCCACTGGAAAGAGTAAAAAAGCTTGTGTTTTGAGCATTGGCCCTTCGGCCAAGGCTATGATGAAGGGGCAAGGCTCGACAGTCAGCTTTTTATTCTTTATGGTGACCAATTTACATTTTCAACCTAGTGGAAACACTAAATTATCTGCTGCCTTGAATTACGGTGAGGTGGACTGTTTATGAGGGAAATATTTGATGCACAATTCCGGCCCATATGAGACTGTTGAAGCTATGTACAATCACATCTTCTGACTGGCTGGTCCAAGAGTTTCATCCTATGTAAATGGACGCATACTGTATTTCTATTTTCCCAGAGGACCTGTTACTTGATTTCCGGGACAGGCATAGGTCAGAAGCTATTGTCAAGCACTGCACCACCCACATAGGTTTGGGTTCTTTAGAAAATGGAAAAACTTATTCAGCCCCAACAAGCTCCAAGAAAGTAAAAGCTACCAGCCCTAAGAATTGATATCATGCATAGAAAGAGGATGTATAAGGTGTCAGGAATATGAGAAGCAATTTGAGAACAAATGTCCAACAATGTAGGTAGCCCATCAAAAACAATTTCATAAGCATTTCAGTGTAGATTGTGAAACGATCTAAATGTGAACTGTCCAGAACTCAAGATTTTTAAACTTGGGTAAGCCCCAAGGGTGAGCCTGCCTACACGGTGTATTTATCAAGCTTTCTTTTTCAAAAGTGAAGTCAAAGATAATATTGCTTCATCTGTGCATTAACCATGATCAAACATGGGCACAAAACATTGCACCTAGTAATGCTGCAAATTAGTGATTCTTGGCTTCAATCTCTCCTATCAAAGGCTACCACGGATAATTGCCAAATGCACAAAATGTGACTACAAAAGCACGTCCTACACTTGACTACATTGGAACTAGGCAATTCAGATTGTGCAAGTCAGTGAAAAAAAGTCTGAACTTGTCAGTTTGCCGTTTGAAACACTAACAATCTTAGCACAACCCATCATGCCTGCACCACATTTCATTTAGCAGGCAACAGGACCGTTATCTAAACTGTGCCTTTCAGACCTGCAGGGGTTTAAAAACAGCCAGCAACCCCCGAGTCCCACCCAGCTACGGGTTAGGTCGCAGGTTACTGTGGTCAAAATAATTACCTTTTGGCCTTATTGAACTTTTCACAGTCAGCTACTTTAGCAGAGTCTGACACCTACCTCTCAAAAACATTTTGAAACCCTTCAACCCCCCCTGAATCCTACCATGGCTTTATAAAAAAACTCCAAGAGGTTTAACTATATTCCAGCAGCATGATTCAAGTGGAAATGGTCACCCTCCATCCCCTTCCTTACAACCGTCAAGCTCTCGCGAATGTCCCCTTTCCTAACCCGAGGCAATTACTTTCATTGTCAACAAGATACTATTTAAAACTTCAGGGACCCCACAGGCATGAAAACTTACTACAGAATAGTATCAAAAGCCTTGAAAATGCATCATTATCTAGTGTAAAGCTCGTTGCACTAAGAGGTTGGAGTGTATGTACATTTGTACAGTCCACAGGCATGAGCTCAAACAGCAAGCAAAGAATAGAAAACAATTGTTGAGGAACACTTGCTACATTTGCTTCTCACCCGGAATACAACTGCTCACCTCTCTCCTGCATAATCTCCACAATTCATAAACCTCAAATCATCTGCTTGCATGAACAACTTGCACGGCTGCCAAGGGACAAGACATTTGATTCAGATTCTCCTCCCTTAATTCACTGCTCAGAGGCATATTACTTGTAGACTTAATAGTCACTAGACATGAATTTAAATTCTAAAATATGTTCTATTAAACTCCCTGCAACAACAGAATGTGGACATTCCAATTACAAACTAATCAATTAAAAAATGTTAGTAGGAACCCTTAGATTTGTGTAAGAACACTGTACTTAAAGGACTTATATGATAATTATTTTATTAGTGAAGCAATTACTAAGCAAAAACTACAGTGCTCTTGGCAATTTCCTGTCTTCTAAACCCAATAATAAGCAAGTGGAAAATATACTTGGTTTTCAGGTAGGTCCAAACCCCCCCCCCCCCCTTTCCAACAAAACTAACAAAAATAATTTTAGATTTAGCCAAGCCTAAACAAGCAGAAGCTCCAGTTAGTTTATTTTCCACCCCTTCACATTATTAAAAATCCTTAGCACTAACTGTTGAAGAGTATATTCCAAGGGGATTTGGGGACAGTCCATGTCGGGAGGGGAGGAATTGATGGGGTCCATAAAGCAAGGAATGTGGTTCTCGCAACTTGCAAGGCAACAGACACACTGCTAGTTGAAGGAATTCTAAAGCAGCTGAAGACCTTTGTTAATGTTCTTCATTGTTTTGGACTGGACTTTTGAGGTATAAGGCACTTGTTTTGTTTTGCAAATGTAGTGTATGATGTCCGTATCATTTGAAATGCTATTCTAGGGCACGTGAATGACCACATCCACTTGGGAAAATGAGCCAAAATTGAAAGAAACGATGGTAAAAAACTTCCCGATGAGGTATCACTGGGCAATTGAAAGGGTATACACATGAGGACACTGAGTTAATGAAACACTATGCCAGACACAATTTGTATGGGCCGACTCTCAGATCGTCTCTTGATGTCACCAGGTATGACTGCTTACTCCACTAATTTTTCCCAAACATGTCACCCGCCACTGATAAGTGAAGAACAAATTAAAAATTAAAACGTCACTTTCAAGGTGTGTGTAAACCTGTTAACTTTGAAACTTGCTTCTCTTTGAAAATTTGCATTCCCTCAATGTCCTCTGGCTGATGGATTTTGGAGTTTTCTGTCATTTAATTCCAGTAACCTCTGCTCTACCTGCACATAATTCACCGTCTTTAAACAACCATCCATGATCTTGGAAAGTCTAGCTAATGAAATTCAAAATTTGTCCAGCATCTGTTTATTGTGACAAGATAGACCTAGAATGACAAAACCTGATTGATGAAGAGAGACTGAAGATTTGATCATGAATCCTTTTTTGTACAAACCGAGAAATAATCCCTCATTTGTACACCACAGAAGTTAATTCCAAACCATCAAGCAAGTTTTCTCTTTAGTGTTAAAGTTGAATGGATGTTGTTATAGGCCACCTTAAAGAGATTGTAAAGTTTTGGATGGTATTCTTTCATGTTGGGAAATAAATACCAGCATGGTACATAAATACCTCCAGGTAAATAAATTTCCTAGAGGGTGGAGTTGTGCCAACGTCAACAATAAAAAAACAAACACCCTAATTTTATTGATCTGGGAAAAGTATTCATTTGACCCATTCACTAAGACTTTCTTCAGTTCACTTTGGAAAAACAATTTAAACATAAAAGTTGTTGAGAAGGCTTAAGTATTTTGTTTAAAAGTTGCCAACTCATGTAACCAACTCAGGGCATACATTGAATGAAAGGTTTCTCTTCCATTTTTCCACTAGTGCTGTAGCAAGATGGCCAAAGCTTTGTGACATATCTCAATCCACCCATTTTGAAATGAAATATTTGTGGCATATATGCCATGTCTGACATATTCCTGTTCCAAATAAGCTAACAGGATTAAGGAGGGTGTAGGGAATAGGCTTGGTTGTTTGTTTCATTCAATGCTTTTTGCTTCAGTTACTAACTTTTTTGATGATGGTGGGCTGTCAGGGCAAGGGACTTTAACAGGCCAGCAGATTTAGGGAAATTTTCATGTATCATTGTGAAAAGCCATACTTGTGATGGGTAAAACCCATTCTTATTCTGACAAAATAGTTTTAGGAAAGATGCACTATGTTATGACACAAATGTGATGAATAGACTGTGCAAAAGACTTGAATTTGACTGTACTTTTATAGCCAATACCCCCTATGACACATAATAAAATGTTAATAGGGTCATAGGAAAAATTACTGTCATCCATCTGCAAGATTTCATGTGATTAAAATACGGTTCAAAAGACCTGTTGATAACTGAAACCTGTACTTTAGGACTGCCTGTGAACTTCAAAAACTTGATGTGCACTTCAAAAGCGAAACAGATAAATTTTCTATTCAGCAATTTAGGTTATGCAGATAATATTGAATCCAAAATTTTTCGGGAACAAAGAAAATCAAGACATTTTTACAACTTAAAGTATAAAATTTGGACACTAGAAAAGTAGAGATGCTAAGGTGTGAGCTCGGTGAAGAATTAAGAAAGATGTTTTCGTCGTTGTCATGAACGTGGGACAAAGAAAAATTCTGAGTCCCTTGAGAATCGAACATCAGAGCTTCGGATTTTTCACAAATCGTTCAAGCTACAAACTTGAATTAAAATAATTTCCTCTTGTTGACAAAGCTTTAGCTCTGAGTTTTGTTGCTTCGCAATTTGACTAGAAATTGTAAAATACTCTGCATTACTGTCAACTACATCCACACCAATATGATTTCAAAACCAGTTGCAAGTTGTTTCCTTGCACGGCTTCACATCTTCTGGCAAAGTTTGTTATGAGAGGTGCCTTAACACTTTTAAGGTGTGACAGTGTCTAATGGGCCACTACCAGTGCATTGCTGCTAACTTTGGACATTGCACCACCACCAGATTAGACAGAAGTAAGCTAATACCAGATAAATGAAATAGGCAATAACAGACTGTAACATCATGGCAGAGGTATAAATCAATGTGCACAAACTTAGAACACTAAATGAAAGAAAACTCCTCACACAAATTTTGATAATGGCTTTCATCACCATTCTGAATACAGATTAACAATGCACCACTTCCATAGATTTGATCCAGTTAGGCACATTATAAACTAATTCAGATAAAACAGTTCAAGTAGTTGCTGGAACAACAAGCATCACAATCATCATGCTCATCCACATGGAAATTTAAAGACACCAGCATCAAGTAAATGCTAGGATCCCCATCCTCAGGTATTGCCTAGTTTCAACAGCAGCCATGAAACAGACTTCAAGTTCAATGATGCGCCATTAACCAGAAGGGTCTTTGTGACATTTTATTTGTGCCTACTAACAGGAATACCTGATCCCTTGTTAACCACAGCACAATTAGATGTAATCATATTGATTTACCATATTAAATTCTGGCATCCAGCCCCAGCTCCCTCTAAATGTTGTAACCAATCAACACATTGAGAAATACCACAATTGCTTGCTCAAATACATAACTACAGTCAAAGAGCATGTATGCAAATTGATCTGAGTTCTTGAACTACAATTTCCTTCTTTCATGGTATTAAATCCAGGTTCAGAGGTCCTGGAGACATCAGAAAAAAACCTAGTATCATGGCCTGGACTATGGAGTGATTTATAGCTGTATATCAGTCTATGTTTAGTTTTCTTAGAAGTCACAAGGTATGATTTGAGGAAGCCATTGATCACAAGGTTTGAATTTGCCACCTAGCCTCATCATAAGAATCCATCCATCATAATTTGTTTAAAACCATACCCTGTTGAAGCAAGGACTTTATAGTTTGAATAGGTCCGTGTCCTATGAGAATTTAATTAGCAGTTCAACAAGCACACAAATGTAGGAGATAAGCATACAACATTCACTCCACCAAGACACTAGTCCTAGTCCTTTCATCCTAAAAGATACTTTAATAGGCCACAGTCAGCAATAAATTGTGCAAACAAGGGATAGTCTGGGTTTGTTGTAAATCATTTACTATATTGTTTAAGTCTGGCATTAACATCTTAAAAAGGTGAAAATCAATTTTTCTGTGGCAACATGACCAAATCTGCCCTAACACTGGCTCTGCACTGAGCTTAATTATCAGTCATTAAACACATTGGGTGTGTTTTGTTTAGCAGATGTTATAATGTTATTACAAATTCTTAAACCAGCAGAGCTAGTAGTGTTCCATTCTTCTAAATACTCAGCAAGTTTAACTACAGCTATCTGCAATAGATCATAATCATTAAACTTTAAAAATTACAACAACCAGTACACAGATATCTAATGTATGTATATCAAGTGACCCTTGAATGCAAATGCCATTAATGGACCTCTATGATTCATCAAAATGAAACCATTTGAAGACAAAATTGTTACTTAAATTTATAATACAAATGCAACAAATATAAAAGGAACCATATTGACCTTAAACATCACATCACTAACAAATACATTCTGTACTTTGTTTCATCTTCAATATCATGTTATGTAGTTGTAAACATGGTTTCTTTCTTATCTTCTCTTACTCCTTTCAATCAGAAATACTGAGTAAAACTTTAGTATTTAAGTCCCTCGCATCTTCACAGTATCCAGTGGTGACAGTCTTGTATTAAGTAGCTCATTTCATATGGCATGATTCTTCACAAATTAACTCATGTACTTCACTCATACAGTATTGAGCCAAAGAAATGCAAATGTAAATTCATTTTGTACAGTATGCAGACCAAACTGTTTCAAACACCCTTAGCATATTTCACCATGAGCTCACTAAAAACAGAGCCCAAATTTTTATTTGGCTTGAGCATGTTTAACACAGTGCACATGTTCACTTACCACTAAAAGACCTTCCCTGAATAAGCTCTCACAACCTTTTACAACCATGTCCTGACTTAGCTTGTTCTTAGCATGCACTCAGTCTAACAAATTTCATTATAAGCCGTGCATGGCAAATTGTCACAGAACTAAACCCAAATATTAAATTCATCCTCCTAAGGAAACCCACATAAAAATCTATATAAATATAAAATAACTCCTGAATCAATATTTAAAATACCTTAGAGAGGTAACCATAACCTCTTACAGCAATTGCCATCTGCCTCGTATCACTTGACACAGAATCAAGTATTCCACGAAAAGTCTTGATGAAATACTACAAGAAAAGAAAGGCATCTCGTCTATACTAACACTATAAATGCACTTTATCTCCATTTGGAAAAGTGCAGTGTTCATTTCATTGGTCTGTATCATAACCTTACTTGTCTGAAAAGCCTGATAACAACAACTACTGGTAAGAAGTGGGATTCACATGACAAAAAAAAAATATGGCCAGCCCTAAAAACAAAATTAGACTCATGTAAATAACAAAAAATGAAATTTACATGTATCTTACTATTTGGAAGCAGTACTTATTTTCATGGAAGTACAGATAGAAAATATATTGACAATTACTAATAACATTGTATAATTATGTCCAAAGTCAGGTAAGATTAAAGGTTTACTGGTATTGCTCACTTTTGGTAATAGGTTTGAACAAGTGAGCTCATCATTTTCCTTGTTCAAAAGGGTAAGTTACACATTCCAAACATTTGGGGGAGCCTAAGTTGGGTGTGTAGAAAACGAAGACCAAAGACCAAAGACCGAAGACCGAAAAACGAAAACCCTAATTTTTTTGCCCAAATAAGGCACGAACAGTTAAAAAACCAAGCCAAAGCATTCCTCAGTGCAAACAGATGTGAAAATAACAGGGATCTTCGTTTTGTAGAAAAGACCCACTGAATCTACAAAACGAAGACCCTTAATAAAACGCTTTGTTAGACCCCAATTGACGCGAAATCAAGGGGGTCTTCGTTTTGTAGAAAAGACCCCCTGAATCTATAAAACAACAACCCTCACTAAAACGCTTTGTCAGACGCCAATTGACGTGAAATCAATGGGGTCTTCGTTTTGTAGAAAAAGCCCCCTGAATCTATAAAACGAAGATCCTTGCTAAAACACTTTGTCAGACCCCAGGGAAGGGGGGGGACTCCTATACATTGCCTATAGGGGTATGTGCTGCCCGACGGGGTCATGATTTCAGAGCTAAAACGCTTTGTCAGACGCCAACTGATCCAAAATCAAGGGGGTCTTCCTTTTGTAGAAAAAACCCCCTGAATCTTTACAATGAAGACCCTTGCTAAAACGCCTTGTCAGACTCCAAATGACACAAAATCATTAGGGTCTTCGTTTTGTAGAATTCGAAATGACCGTGTGAATATACAAAATGAATACCCTCAATTGGATAGTTCCCTTTGGCAATGAAAGTTAGACACAAAAAGAATAAAATATTGTTTTATTTGTGGTTATGCAATTCTGGAATTATAGAAACTATACACAGGGAAATGTCTTCGATTCCTGATAAAATTAACAACATTTTAAATACTCATTCCTATTTAAAAACATTAACAGAAACTAAAGTAAACAACGATGTGCTAATTATCAAATTATAGTGAAATTGAAATCCCCTGTATCACATTTGCAGTGATGTATAAGTACGTATACAGTATGTATACAGGCATGCGTGTTCTCCCTACTATTGACACAAGCTAGAATATACGAGGAACTAATTCATACTAGAAAAAATGGCTGCAATCCTCATTTACTGGGTTATTATTCTAACAGCAATTACAGGGAAAAAATGGTACTCGTGTTCCTTCGAAATATCTCGTCTTAGTAGCTCGCTTTCAAAGTACACATTTTGCCAGCAGGTTGAGAGTGGTGCACCAAAACAAAGCTTTGCAAAATATGAGCACATAACCTAATGTATAAGGCCTATTCAGCCAATTATATTAGGATCAGTATTAAGTCACGCAAGAATGCACAGAACAAAACTTCCTTTACAAAATATGTGCAATTTTTATACTGTCTTTTTATATTCAGCTATAACCTGTCAGTTTTAAGAATCCTTATTTGAAAGTGTTAAAAATTGAGGCACAGTATGCAGAAACCTCAGCATCCTTGACAACTTGCATACACATACTCAAATCAAACCAATCAAAATCAAAATTTACAGTTTTCCTCGTTCAATGTAATTTTACAAGACCGGTGACACTGCAACAGCTGGCGGCACAATTACTACATTTCTTGCATATAAAAAGTAATAGATTACCCATGAAATTTTTGCTACAAATAGTAATCCACAAGCGAATGTGTTTGGCAGTTAGCTTTTAGCGTTATTGAGCATAGTGAACATGCACATGCAAACTATCCATCTATCTTTGTTCGCTTGGATGTGCTCAATCCTGATGCATACACAGTGTGACATGCTCTGGATGAAGGAAAATTTAATCAAAGGTTATCCCAAATTCATTTGCAAGATAGTTTTTATGGGAATCGCAAAGACTCTCCTCAACGTCACTGGGTATGCGAATGTAATCTGCAGTAAAGTATGGGAATCTGCTTATCAGGCACTTCATCGAGGCATGATAGTATCTGACTGTCTTCCGTTGGGATGGCTTGCAATTAGACCAATCTCCATTGATGGGATACATCCATCGCTCTCTGTAGGAAAAATAACATCGAATGGAATGACCTTCTTCCTATGACAAAAGTCCAGATGGCACGATTTGCACCTCTTCGCACCTTCTACGAGAAACATCAACTCAAATTTGTTTTCATTATGGTGTATCTCTGAGTATAATGGCCCCAAAGTGGTAGCTGTTTCCGTAGATCTGCTCGAGCTTGGCTGTGTCTTGCCCCTTGCAGGTCGATAGCCATATTTGTTCTTTCCTCCTTTTTTTTTCCTGCCGTTGCTTTCTGCACATCGTGCTCAGCAAGAGCTGTTCTTTTACTAACTTTACTTGATTTCTTTCTGATGAAATTAAGATGGTCTGTCATAATTGCTTTGAAAGAGGCTACTGCTAGGGAGTGCTTGCAGACTTTATCATACTTATACCATCCACAAACACAAGTTGCATGATCCCTATAAACAGAGACCTGCACTGTTCCATTCTTGGCCCCTGTACTTGCAACTTCAAATTGAACTACTCCCTCGGTTTGCAGACTTGCTTTTCTCTGAATGGCAGTAAGGTGATTGAGAAGATAAAGAACTAAAGATAAATAAAGATGGATTCCACTGCTGTTGGTAATTTTTCGAAGACCTCCCTTTCAAGTTCCTGGATAATGCTTTCAACAACGCCAATCGACAGGAATATGCAGGCGTTGGTTCCATCGTTTATTGGCATAACGTTCGGTTGTAAGGACTTCACCTGCTCTTGGAAATCTACAGCAACCTTTTGATCAAAATGCTCAAGAGCAGTTGCTTGGCTAACCCTAAGGTTATGACCTGAAAGTCCATTGAAAATCTGTCGTGACGCCTGGCTAAAATTTGGGCTGCCTCTTGTAGGGACAAGCGTTTCTCTCCGTTAAAATTAAGGCAACCTCGGAAAACTTCCTCTAATGCAAACCAAACAGTAGCACAATCAATGTCATACTTTTTGTTGTGTTGTGGTAGTTCCTCTTTCCGTAAAAGTTTGGTTATGAACTTCTTCAGCTGCTCCTGAGTCCTTACACCTTCTGCCCGCATTTCTGAGATGTAAGGACTTTTAAGGCTTTGGTTAAGCAGCGTAAAGATGACCATCCCCAGCGCCCAAACGTCTGTAATTATTAGATCTGCGATAGAAGCCTTCGTTAAGCACTTTTCTTCAACCAGAAGCTCTGGTGACGTGTAGACCACTGTCCCTCGATCAACAGTGGTGGCCTTGGAGCTAATGAGTAACTGCGTCTGAATAAATAGTGACCAACTTTCACCAAAATCAGTCAGCTTATAGACAATTGGCCTTTCATGATAAATTTCATGTAAATCTTGCGACTCTACTGACATAAAGCTGTAGTGTTGGTTGCTAACTAAAATGTTCGCCGTTTTGAGATCTCTGTGGGCGATCCCTGTTTGGTGCAGATACGCTAGGCCACTTATTATCTCTGTGGCTGCATGAGAAACCAATTCTTGAAATCCAAGACTGTCATACTCGTCGATTTTTATAAGAAAATCGGACAGTGTACAGTGTACAGTGTACAGAAAATAGTTTAGAAATATTAAAAATTGTTTCATTTGTGTTTTTTCTCCAGAGAGTGTTTGGCTTGTGTCAGTTGCTGTCAAAGTTGGTACTTCCGGTAAAATGTAAATTACTTCTTCGGGTTCCGGACTGAACGTGAGAAATTTACAAGAGTTCCAACTTAAAAAAGGTTTGCAAATGAAGAAAATCGTTTCTATATTAAAGCGAAAAAAAAATCGTATATTCGTTTCCAAATAAGACCAAATAACGCGCCCGCTCTTTTAATTTTTTGCTCACTCACAACCCGCTTTAACAGGGGTCTATTTTTTTTTTAGATTCACACAGCGGTCCCTTATACGAACAAAGACCTCAATTATTTCGCGTCAATGGGCATCACACAAAGCATTTTTAGCGAGGGTCTTCGTTTTATAGATTCACGGGTTTTTTTCTACAAAACAAAGACCCCTTGATTTCGCGTCAATTGGCATCTGACAAAGTGTTTTAGCGAGGGTCTTCGTTTTGCAGATTCAGGGGGTCTTTTCTACAAAACGAAGACCCCCTTGATTTCGTGTCAATTGGGGTCTAACAAAGCGTTTTAGTAAGAGTCTTCGTTTTGTAGATTCAGGGGTCTTTTCTACAAAACGAAGATTCCCATTATTTTCACATCTGTTTGCACTGAGGAACGCTTTGGCTTGGTTTTTTAACTGTCCGTGCCTTATTCGGGCAAAAAAATTAGGGTCTTCGATTTTCGGTCTTCGGTCTTCGTTTTGTAGACACCCGCCTAAGTTTCCTGCCCTGTATTGACTAATTCCCTTTGGATTGAAGGGTATGTAAGCACAGTTTTACACTGCTTAGAAAATATGACATAAGCCAATGAAACCCACAGGTCACAAAGGGTACTAGGAGAAAATGACTGAGTACATTCATAAAAAAAAAAGCATAACCAAACTTTTACTGGTGTGAAGATTTTTTTTTTTAATGAAGGATTTATGCTGTTTGGTGACAAAAAGAATTTTGCCTAACAAAAAATTAGTTGGCCCATCATCCATATCGAAAAGACACCAATAATTATTTTACATCCCCTTTGACCAAAAAAAATTTACAATACCAGTAATTTTCATTTATCGCCAAGTTCTCAGGAGGCAAAACTGGAAATTGATGTGTGAAAAACAATGTGCAATGAACATGAAAAACTCTCACCATGAACATGGCTAGGTCAGATTTGTCTCCATGCCTTCCAACAAAGTAGAGGGAAATCTAATGAGGAGATCAAACAGTAATCAAAATTACATCAACTACAAATAGGATTTACCAGCAATAATAGTCAAACAGAAGTGATGCATGTAGGTATGCATATGTCCTCTTATGGAAGCATTTAGTATACATAGAAATAAAGTACATCTGGACAAGAATTTTAAACATGACTAAGGTGGTGAAAGGAGGATACTGGTTGCCCATGGGCCCACTCCTCACAACAATAACAAAATGTCAACTCTACATAATAGTGGGCAAAATGGTACAACTGTAGCTACCACTACTTAATTGATTGTGTAGTCTGACGGTCTAAGTGAGGGTAGTCCTGATAATGATATCCACTAGGGATGTAATCATCCCTCAGCTTCAAACCATTTTTTTTTGTAATACTCAGTGACCTAATATCACACCTGTTGGAAAAATGCTTCCATTGCAGCATATGCAGCATAAGTTATTTCCTTGTTGTGATGCTTGCACCAACGGTAAAATTCTTCATAAATCACCTGATTAGAGTAGATCAGCATCTTAGCAAAATACATTTCAATTGTATGTCACCTTTATTTAAGGTGTATTTAGCGAAAGATATGAGATATCTCTTTTGACCATCTTAATTCGAACGGAAACTAGCATCCCACTATATTACAAACAAGGCAAGCATTAACTTTTAAAATAATTACCACTTTCTGCAGGAAAGAAAATTTCTGTCAACACTGGCTGAAGTTAATTGACAGTCGACACATGCCAATTGAGTTTAATTCCAAGAAACAGAGTGCAAAAATTTCTACATTGCCAACCTAATAAAGTGAACTTTACAAAAAACCTTCACTTTGGGTTTGGCAATACAGCCAATCACTTCCGGCTGATGGGGAGCACTCTTAGAAATAAGAGCAAGTGAGACACCTCTTGAAAGGTTTTTACAATAACCGATCTGTAACATAATTGGTGACTGGAACACAAAGTTTCTCATTGCAAGTTGAGGCTTGATTGTCAAATACATTTATTGTGTACATTAGATGGTACCGCATGGTTCACAGGTTATATCCATAGAGCAAATGGATTTATAATGGTAATTGAACTGATTGGAATGCTGTTAGGTCCAAACTCTTATGTGTGCAATTTCAAACCAAAATTGCACTCAGTCATTTCAATTACTACTTTATGACATCTATTTTGAAATCACAAAATTCAGTTGCTCATAACAAGTATTTTTAGTTGTCATGTTTTGGTAAAGCTGCCTTATTGGCTGGAAAAAGATGCAATTTAGAGCATAAATTGGTGTGATTTGTATATAAATTACACTGGTGAGAGTCAAACAGATTGCAAAGATCACAAGTGATCCAAATGGATGTGATGAGTGTCAAACAGTAATCCAAAATTTTGTATCACAGATACAAAAGTGGAGTGTAAGCCACTAGCACAATTCATTTTCCTAGATGGCTTTCTTACCCAGTAATCTGGAGTTACAGAAAGAAGCCTGTTAGGTTTGCTTGAGGGCAGAATCACTGCCTTCAAAAAAAGAGGGCCATGATAAATTCAGGGGTGGATTGATGTTTAGGCTAGCAAATAGATAGGGCTTAGGGACTGGAGAATAACTTCTTGGCAGCTTTGTGTCAAAAGGTGGCATCTTTAGTTGAAAGGTACTACTCTGTAGACACCTTTTTAGCCGATATTGTTACAGACTACCTTGCATAATCAACAGTAAGAATTACATGCAGTGAGCTGATTTTCTGTAGGTAAAAAGCAGGTGAGTATCAAAAGCAAATGGCTAGGTAGAGGTTTCAGCCAACACAAAAATTAAAGTTAAGTTCGTTATCCTCTTGGGTATGTTTTAGTAAATCCATACAGTGTTATGCATAGTATATAATACATCGTACATACACCCTCTATTTCACTCTCATGGGTCAAATATTTATACCAGGAAATCTTGTGACAATCTAAACATTTGTGGCCACAACTACTCTGGTTCATCATTCATTTCATTTGGCTCAAGAAAGAGATTTATCATAAAAACTATGGTGCTAAACAAGGATTTCCAGCCCTGAGAAAAGCTGTAACAACACACATGAAAAAATATTGTACTTTTTCATGTGTGTTTGATATTGCCAATCAGCTGCTGACATGTCACTCGCCTTTCCCGCCACTCAATCAGGTTGATGAATGAATGGCAAAGCCTTCACCATTCTCAATCCAAGGTTGTTTGTCACAATATTTTCGGATTCTGGCTCCTAAAACACTGAAAAATTCATATCCCTTACAGACAGCGATGTTTAAACTTTCCTAGAGGGGGAATAAAACCAAGATGCAGAAAGAAAAACCGAAAGTTACATATTCAGTAGCTTTGGCGATGGCATTTCTCGTTGCTGAAAATGAAAATCAACTACTAGAAGATTTGCCTCAGGCCAATGTTGGCCTTGTACCTGAAAGATTTCTTCTATTGGTAAGGACCAAGTCAATAACGGAGAATTTTGTGTGTTGAAAATTACACCCATTGTTTGTCTTGGAAGTGTGTCAATGCATTTTATTCATCATGAGCTTTAGCACTAACACACTTTTTATATTCGGGGATTGTCCATGCTTTTATTTTCATTCATTAATAAAGTTGACTTTTCTTGTCAGTAAAGGGCTATTGTGTTTATATGATAAACAAAATAATACATGGTAATTTAGTGTTAACAACTGGATTGAAAACGTAAATTAGCCACCGTAAAGGGTAAAAAAGCTGACGTTTCGAGTGTTAGCCCTTCACCAATTGCTCTGACGAAGGGCTAATGCTCGAAATGTCAGCTTTTTTACCCTTTACGGTGGCTAATTTACATTATCAACCCAGTTGTTAACACTAAATTACCTGCTATACTCTCCCACCGACGCAGCACCACAGTTTCTTTAGAAACTTACCCCTTTATTCAAAATAATACATGGTTGCTTGTGGATGATATTTCTCTTCTTGTGTTCAACTCAACATCTTACTCATTCACTGTGCTCACTTGTGAGCTATCAAGTTAAACATTCAAAGAGAAATTCCATATCCACATGTGCCCATGTATTATTCTCTATTTAACTAACCAAGAAAAACTGACTTCTCCCCATACATTGTATCATCAAATTTTTGGTCATTTTTAAGTCATTATAAGTGCAAAATTAAAGGAAAAAACCAACCTCATAGTCTTTGGAAATATACTCCTTGAATTGAGCTGCATGTTTAGCAAACAGGTGAAGCCCAGCTGCAAATACAACAGAAATGGTGCAGTTTGTTGTACATCTACCAATATATTACCTGAGCTGACGTAGATGCTTGACAAGCATGTTAGGCCCAGTTGACAGTGAAAACTAGTCTATAGACAACATCCTGAATAATCACGGATTTTAGAGTCTCATTACAAAGTTGTTTTGCTATAAGTTGTTTCACTAAAAGTCAAAGTTAATTTGCTATATATTTTTTTGCTAAAGGTCAAAGTTGATTGGCAACAAATATGTCACTTAAGTCAAACAGGGTAATTTAAATTAGTATTATAAACTGAGTTGATAACATAGATTAGCCATTGTAATGAGTTTCAAGGCTGACGTTTCAAGCATTAGCCCTTCGTCAGAGCTTTTTTATTTGCTCTGTCCTGGGGCAAACACTCAAAATGTCAGCTTTGAAACTCTTCACTGTGGCCAATTTATGTTATGAACTCAGTTGATAATAATTAATTGCCTTGTTGTACTCTCCCACCCATATAGCACCAGTTTAAAATCATAACTCATGTTGTTATTAATTAAAAGATGTATAGCTACAAACTTATTTCAATTAACAGCCACATAAGATTAATTTTTTTCCTATGCAAGTGGATGCCGATGACATAAGGATAAGGTTTCCTCCATTTATTCAAGGTAAATAATTATGAAATATAGTTGGCTTGATGCTGTTTCCCAAAAAATTGATCCTCTAGTAACTCTAGACTTTTTTTGGCTTTCTCTGAAGGTTTGTGTAAATGGAGCTTGATTGTCTGTCACTCAACTGGCGGTAACACAAGAAACTGATGGTCAGATCTTTTGAACACAAACTAAAAAGTTCACTTAAACCTACCTTTTGGTACTTCATAGCGACTAAGACTGACCTAAAATCATAGAAAGATTTTAAGCATTTTCTTACTTAGCACTAGAAGTAACATCAACATAATAAAATAGGATTGGACATTTCACAGTTTGTCATACCCTATGTAAAGACCCTGAAGGCAAGCATTACTCCTGGTAAGTTGATAACAATGGGACAAATCACATTTCAGGAAAACAACACAAGTAAATGAAATAAAATAAGTTACTTCTACTGGCTATCAAATCTAACCAAAATTGCTGACATGAAACTAAAATCCCTGAAGAAAACCAGAAAAGTACACATTGTATATGCTAACTAAGTATCAAAACTACAATTCAGAGATATTTTGAAAAAATCTTGATGCCATGAACTTTGAGCAAGTCTTTGCATCATCCGATGTGAATTCTTCTTGGGGTGTTTTAAGTAATGTTTAAAAAACGAGCGGGAGTGTTTTATGTGGCTGTTTTATGTTTTTTGTGGTTTTTGACCCGATAAAACACGTGCTGCAAGTTTTTTGAACGGCTTCAAAAACATTCTTGGAAAAGCGTGTGTCAAGAGAGTTCATAACAATTATGCTTTTGTGAACGTTAGAAATTAGCATACGAGAAAAACATTGTGATGATGTATTGTCTAATATGCCTTTAACAGATAACTGTACAAATGGAATAGAGAATTTTTCCAGATGTGTATTTCACAACTGTACTATTAATTTGGTGCAAAAGTAAATTTACTGTGTGAAATTTGTTGAAAGAACATTAAATATGTTCCCACCATTTGTTGTGTCAGTTTCTGTGTTGATAATTAATTAATATTCATAAGTCACGTGCAGTGTCTTTATATCTGATAAAACACCGCATACTAATAAGGATGAGGTTTATCGATATAAAGTCACTGCATGTGATGTATTATCTACCATTTGATAGGTTAATGGGCTTATGAATTATTAATGAGTTTTTGAAAGAACATTTTATAGCAGTGTATCTATAAATATGTGCTGCTCTTTGAACAGAAGGTAAGGGGTGCCTGTGATTGACTTAAGAGGTCAAATAATAGATGAACCTGATGGTTTACTTAGGAAATCTTGCAGGACTACCTGTGAACCTGCCTGGTCTCCTTATAAGCAGCCTAAAAGAGTGATACACCTTATCAAATGCAAGAGCAAATTTCATCAGGATATTCTTAGAGGCAGTGCCAACTCTCCTGATAACTTCTGCACTGCCATTAAATAGCTGTACCCAACATTTAAAAGGTACATGTATTCTCAAAGCAAAGAAAAGCATTTAAGATAAATGGAACAAAGTCCATGGAGTGCCTACAATTCTGAGGACATACCTGAACACTAAATTCTAGTCAATATTTCGCATGCTGATACAGAACTCATTTGAAAGCATTCAACAAACAGATAAAAAACAGTCCTGTTCTGTTGTCTTGATTTAGTGTTTCAGGGTATATGGACAATTTTTGAGTCAGCATCCTGTCTTTATCTTTTAAGGTCCATCTCAAACTCATACCCTGATGTTGGCCCCATGAAACACACCAAAAGTTTCCTGATACACTAAGACTTAGATCACACTTTTAAAAGGGTAGCCCTAACCTAAAAAACAATATTCTCAATATCACATAAATTAATCTTAAGAAAAGTGAGGTGTGCACTCTGGCCAACTTTCTCACTCAGTCTTGGTCTCTGAAGCCTCGAACAACTACAACTGTAATCCTAACTGTTGCCACTTCCTCACAAATGGGACTTCTAACAGAACAAGGTTCCCTAATAAACAGTACCCACAATGTTAGCCACTATTTAAATATAAGATTCAGAGGACATACTTGTGGATTGATTGCCATTCTTGCATAGGTGTAAATATCTTTGGCATACTTGGAACCTTGGAACAAAGCAGAAATTAATCATTAAATTCAGTCCTTAAAATCATGTCATTTTGATATGAGGTCCATAGAGTGGTTAATGAGATAGTTTAGATAGCAAAAATTGGACTGTTTCTGAGAAAGATGGGATTATCTTATGTGGGTTGGAGGGACTTAGCTTGACCTAACCTATTTCCATGAGAATGCATCCAAGGTGTGAGCACTTATTCAAGGAAATAAGATGTGTTCATTTGAGCACTCATTTTCCAGTATAAAATGATGATTAAGGTTACAGTTGACTATCAGGGGCCATTTTTTTGGATTTTTTTCTTTTTCATGTCAAACTAGTCAATACCATTTCAACTACAGCTTCAAGAAAAATTTTTGTAAAATATTAAAATGCACGAGTTACTAACAAAAATGTATTTTTGAACTGAATTCTTTAGCCTGCCAAAGCATGAATAGCTAATTTTAATATGTCATCATAAAAGACTCCTGGAGTGTTTTTTGTAGCAAAACGTCATGGTCCTTGAATTTTAATTGCATACAGATTGCCTGAATTTAGTTTCACATGGTGATCCTTTGCTATCTGTCTGCATTTCAAACTATATTTTGAATGGAGAAAGAGAAAAAAGAGAAAAGTCCTTGGGTAATAGTAGAAAAGATGCCTGGCTGTATGCACAAGAATTCTATTGACTGAATGAAAAAAAGGATAAACATTATTGAGTAGCATTTGATGCTTCTGTCTTCTCAAACTTTCCAAAAATACAGCTCCACCCATTGTAACTCTTGAAGTTATAAGCACACTACTACTTCCAGGTAATAGAGCAAGGAAGGAGTTATGCAAGACAACAAAGTGTTTCCGGATTTACCTTCAGAAATAGATTGTGTGAAGTTTGTAAGATAGGATGTCAAACCCCTAAGGCATCCTGCAATGATGAGCATATCTGGCTTTTTGGTTTTTCTTGTCATCTGCAATCGTAATTGATTAAACAGAAAAACTGAGTTTCTTGTATACCCTTGTATACCTCTTTACCTTTCTTCATCACCTTTAATCTCTTTCAAAACAGTGCTAAATTACACCAACAGCTTGGTTTAAATGCCTTGGGTCCCATTATTGTACAAAGTCACAGTCAAATTTGGGGAAAAGTTAAAAGAGGAAAAAATTAACTTTCAGTGATTATTTAATAGGAAGGAAATAGAACATCAAGTAACTAAGCATGAGATACATGCTGATGTGTCAAAGTTAGCTGTATTTGGAAACAACTGTCAATTGATAGAAAAACATTTCACAGGTGAGCTGAGCCTATTAGAGTTAGCTATAAGCAATAAACCCTTAAAACAGCCTACCAAGTAATTAATCTACTTTGCCTAAAAAGTGTAAAGTACAATTTTGATTTGTACTCTGCATATCTCTAATCAACATAGCAACCTCAGTGGAAAAGAAGCAGTTGGCTTTGAAAGGCCCAAAACTATCGCATTCAATCCAATAAGAAAATGTATTATCTCCAAAATTCCTCACAAGAAGATAAGTAAAAGTTCTGAAAAAGTGTACAATGTACACAAGATACCGAAAAAAAACAAATTTGTTCTATACCCAAAAAGAGAATAATTATAAATTGTTGTTAAGGAATTGGAGTGAAACAAGGAGGACTCCTAACTCTTCTATGGTAAATGTGTCATCCTCATTTTTTCAATAGATATAGAATTTGTTTCCAATGCATATATACATATGTATGTGTATTATGTATGCACATTATTATGTATGTATATATACACACATATATATAATATATTTAATGCATAACAATTTTGAGCAAACATAAATCAAAAAGAAAAAGATAAAATAACATAAAGGAACCTTGAAGGTACCTCTAAATTTAGGACACTGACATAATGCTTAACAAGATCATCTGAATGGCTGATCATGCACTCAGGAAATACTTTTGCAATGGTCCCCAATAAGGAAAACAGCCAGTATTTTACTGCAAAAACAATTGAGAAAAGTATCTAAGATAACTTCACAACTTGCACTGAAGCAATCATGACCAGTTGTCAAATGTACAGCTACTTGCAAAATTAATAAAGGGGGTAAGCTTCTAAAGAAACTTTGGTGCCATGTGGGGGAGTATAAGAAGATTACTTGGTTTTATCACCTGAGTTGATGATGGAAATTGGCTACTGTAAAGAGTTTTAAAGCTGATGTTTTGAGCATTAGCCCTTCATCACAATGAATGGAGGAATTGTGGTTCCTATGACTGTGTTTACATGTAGAAAATGGAGTAACAGTATTGGTGAGAACATGGCAACAAAAAAAACAAGAATAAAATAGTTGAATGAAAGTATTCATTGATACCATGGGGATTAAGAGTGCCAATCTGAAAGATAAATTTTTGTTCTACAGTTTTGCAGCTTTCCAAAGTGCCCAGACATTAGGAAAGGCTGCAGACTGCCAAATGATGCTGAGAATGATTAGGGAGATTAAATTGTCTCGCAACAGGCTCAGATGCATCCTTCATTCCTTTCTACACTACAAAGGTGTTCTCAGAATCTAGTTGTCTCCTTGTTTCACCAAGATGTTTAGGATGTTGCAGATCCCATTGATGGGTAGGGCAACTGTCTCCTCTGTTGCAATTACAACTAATATATTTTTCCTCTCTACTCCCACTTGTAGTAGTAGAGAAAGCAAGGACCCTTCATGAAATCCCTTCTACCTTTTTCTGGATGGGTTACCCTTCACAAAAACATTTAAAAACAGAAATGCTATTAAATAAGTTTGCTTTTTATCACTTTGGCACAAGATCTTAAGTTTGAAAGCTGGTGGCAATAATGTCCTTGGAGTAGTTTACCAGTAGATGAGTGTTTGGTTGGTTGAATACAAGCTCCAAAATATCTTGTCTACGTTAAGGCCATCCTATACTCTTTTTCCCCTTGGTTAACTATGATTTGATTAATTTTACATGTTAGGACAACTATACAGCAATTTAAATTCAATATTTGCAATCATACTTTGTACAATGGTGGTCAGTTAGGTGGGAATTAAAATTTACTACACTAAAATGCAATTGACTATCTTTAACCACTCCTACATTTAGATACATAGCTCCATTTGGAATTGCCATATCTTCAACAAGACGTGATTTTTAAAAAACGATGAGACTTACAAAAACCAACAGGTCCATCACTGTAACTTCAGAATTTCTGTTTGAGAGTTGGATCAAAATTGATTTAAAAATTGCTCAAAGGATACTTATCAAAAATCTTTGGAACATCCAGCTTTTCCACAACAGAGAATTCTAGTTTAACATCTAATATCTGTTGAATAAAATTCACATTCATCAATACAAAATTACATAGTTTTCAAATATTTACAAAATTGCCAAAATTTCAAAACCCCACCACTTCAAAAAAAGCAAAATTCAAGAAATCCTGCATAAAAACCAATAATTAAGTGGTAACATTAGTAATCATATTAAAAGTAATAATTATAATAGTAACATAATAATAATTCAAAGGGGCTAGCTAAAAAACCTTATTGTTCCCCAATCCTCTGGTCTCCAACAATGATTACCTACACTTATTTTAATTTTGTCTGTTAGTTATAATGAAGAAATGTAAAATGGTATCCATGTTTACATAGCCTGATATAAACACAAGGGAGGTTGGGAGAAGACGAGATAAGCATAGGAAACCATGACGCAAAGTGGAGTGGTTTCCAGCTTATCAAGTGTTCTCCCAACCTCCCAAGTGTTTACATCAGGCTATGTAAACAAGGAAACCATTTTACATTTCTTTTAAAAAATAACTAATGAAAGAGGAACAAAAACCATGTTTACATACACTCATGTAAAATGGTTTTAAGGCCAATCAGAGCGTGCATACTATTTGAATTATTTTATAAATAATTTTATCATTTTATTGCAATTCTATTTTGTGATACTTATGTTTCATACAACAAAACATTACATGTTTTAGGATATTCTGTCATTCAGTGTTTTGAGATATGCCAGCTCTCTGCTGTATTGTTGATATCTATTCCATCACCCTATCAAGGTATCATACGTCACAACTTGCTCGCTTCACAACTTTAGTGGCTCTTCTGGGCATAAATCTCTGATTCACACAATAAAATGCTTTTTTTCAAAAAAAAATCCTCAAAACTTCCATGATATGCAGATCAAATCTACTGAGATGTTAAACATCTTACAATCCTGAAATGATTGTGAGATGTTTAACATCTTCCACTGTCTTCTGTAGCGTCATGGCAAGAACTGAAAAAATAATTCAGTTGTAGCAATAAGCCTGAAATCACTAAAGGAGAGAGCTCAAATATGTATCAAGAGAGACTGTCGAACTTATAAGGTACTAAGAAACAAACAATAATTAGCACCAGGAAACATCTGGTTGAAACTGGGTCAGATCACAAACCTGTTATTACCATCACTCACTCACTCATTTCGGTAACCAGTCAACTCACCGACGGACCAACTCGCCGACGCCAACTCGCCGACGTATAAAATCGAGTAGAGACGTCGGCGAGTTGGTCGTCAATCCAATACAACTTATTAGAAGTTAAACATACAGAAAAGTAAACGATATTTAGTAAAAAAACACTGGTGAACATTGGTGAACATCAAACAGAAGCTTAAACATCGGTGAACATTGGTGAACATGTTTTCTTAAAAAATCTGAGCGATTGACATGATGAGTCTTTACGGTGTTGTTGTCACACAATAACTCGTTCGCGTCTGAAGCGGATATAGTAATTGGTGATGTTTACTTTACTTTATTCGCCTTGAGATCCTTATAAACTTTGTTGCAAATAAAAAGAAATGCTTTTTACTAAAGATCTTGTCTAGAAAGCCAAGTTTTCATTAAAAAATCTGAGCGATTGACATGATGAGTCTTTATGGTGTTGTAGTCACACAATAACTCGTTCGCGTCTTAAGCTGTTCTAGTCATTGGTGATGTTCACCAATGTTCACCAATGTTTGAGCTTCTGTTTGATGTTCACCAATGTTCGCCAGTGTTTTTTTACTAAATATCGTTTAATTTTCTGTATGTTTAACTTCTAATTAGTTGTATTGGATTGACGACCAACTCACCAACGTCTCTACTCGATTTTATACGTCGGCGAGTTGGCGTCGGCGAGTTGGCGTCGGCGAGTTGGTCCATCGGCGAGTTGACCGTAATTCCTCATTTCAATGACATATGTACCTTTGCCTTCTAGGCAACGGTAGCCACAATGAAACTGATTGTTGCTGCCAAAAAAATAAAAACCATATACCATATACCAAATACCATAAAAATTTGATTGGTGAGGGTAACACACCCTGCCAATCTGAGTTGTGAGAGGCCCTACATTCTCCATAACTAATTTTTTTGCCTCAAAAAATACAGGTAACTCAAAAATGGCAGCATTCAAGGTCAAATTTCCAGCATATTTGAGAGAATTTTTAGCCATTATGCTACCCTCCCAATCCTTAAGCAGTAAAGTATTGAAGGTTCTTTATAATTTTGGTGATACAATTTAAACACTTTCTAAAGTATACTTCTCTTTTACTAACGAACATCCATTTAATTTTCTTAACCATCTCTTACTGTTATTATAATTATGAATTCATTTTAGTTATTATTACTGGGTTATACCTCAGCCATAAGAGGAAGTGTCTCTGCTTTAGCCTTATTACTGTGATCCAGAGAGAAAATTTTGAGACAAACATCCTGCAAAAGATGTAAATGATATGGTAAATACTGTAAATGTTAAAATTATGTAGTTTTAAGTTTTGTGTTATTAAATGAAATTATAAAAATTGATCATGGTATCACAAGGCACTGAAATTTCCTTCTAAAATCTAGGCAGTTCTACATTGTAAAATCATTGTGCATCACTATTAACAATTGTCAAAATTAGTTTGTTTCAAGCTGTTGTAGCATGTGTACGTCACTAATTCTATCATTCTTTGATGCTACATCAGTGGAAAAGGGTCAAAATTGTTTTGTCTTTCAATCTATACTAAACACTTCCTAAAACATTCAACAGTTTGGAAAGCAGAACAAATTCAGTTCCAACATGAGTTTCATGAGTTACAGATTGCAAATGTGATCAATAATTAATAAGAAAATAATTCTTGTTCATATTCATAAAAAATAGGACTAGAAAACCAAGTCCAGATTGAAGTCCAGATAACCAAGGTTTGGCTGTATAAAATATTCCATGGATGTAAAATTAAGGAGTAGAAAATTACAACTACACTGAACTATTAACATCTTGGTTTGCTTCTTATACATGTCATCTTGGTTTTCACATGATGTCAGAGGTCTTTCCAACTATGGATGTCGACCATATTTACACCCCTCAAAGTATAAAATTTATGGTAAGGCTTAGCTGTATTTGTACAGTTTTTGTACTCTTAAAGCTGCTTTGTGAATTCTACATGGATTTATCACAAGAAAATAAAAGAGATGAAACTGGGAAACTTAGCAGGAAGATTTCTGTACTTTCTGAGTACCCAACATCTTTGACAACCACATAAAACCGCAAGACCTTCAGAAGATTTCTGTAGTTGGTGGCGACACACTTGATATCCCATGCAAGTAGTTCCATCCCAAATGTTTGCCACCAGTCCTGCAGTCTGATTTGTTTAGCTACCTCATACTGCAGACAAGTTTCTACATGCATGAACAGTTCAAGAACTATAGGACTTTAGCAGCATATAATCAAGTTGTATCAGGTTTTGTGACTCTGGTGAGAAGAAAGAAAATTTCCAGAAAGTATTTTGTTTTAGGTAAAGTGTGACATTCACAGGAAATGAATGGTCCACTTACAAATGTATGGATTTTAACTAACTGAATAAATGATACTCTCTGTACATCGGTTAGCCTGTAAAGCTGGGCTCACAGAATCATGCTTACCTGTCACCAGGGCCATAATTTACATCGAATGCTGGGCTCATATCAATGGAAAGATGGCATGCATGCACACCAGTTAAAAGCTTGTGGATCCTTCCAATTTATGTTAATGAAATATTGTATAAAGGGGTTACAGATATTGATTTTACATTGGATAAGGAGCTTAAAGAAAACCTTGACAGAAAAACTGACTCCCTTTCTCAAAACACAGTGACTAATCATGGAAATCAACTTAGTACCAGAAAATTGCAGCTGACTTCCACCGAACAAATAAATATATTTTATGAAGCACTCAATTACTGTGATACAAAAGCTGTGGTGCTAAATTTAATTGACCCATTTGCCAAACAGTTTGAGTGGAAGAATTTATCCTGATCTGCAGCACTCAAGCACAGTCTTACCATGACTTGAAGCTTTCTGGAAAACTTGTATTTTGCTGGAAATTCTGGGGAGATGTTATACTAGGACATGAGAAAACCACTCGTGTACTCCCAGTGATGGTGGTATTTGCTTTTGCAGAGGCCAGGACAGTGAACATGTGGTGTCCAGTAGTAATGCAGACTGCACTTCTAGAAAGCTCCATATCACATTTTTGTTTTGCAGTAAAGTGCTAACAATGAAAACAAGGTACTGCCCACATTGCAGTAAATTACCACATTTTAAATGTAACAGAAGGTCAACCAAAGGCAAGCTACCATCTGCAGAAGTCTAGGCCATCATGATGTGCAGCAGCATTTGCATCTGTTGTACTTAGCCAACACCAAATGACAGACTTCTGGAGTGTCATAGCACTGCTTGTAGAAATGGACACTCTTTCCACTTTGGTTGTTTGGGGCTGAAAAGAATGCCAAAAAATTCTAAAACAGACTAAGCAGTCTTAGCAATAAACTAGGTCTGCATTTGTTCTACAGGATGTTTTCCTGGGAAGGTACACCTCTATGACAGTTTATTTCGCGACGTTATGAGTAAAGATATTGAGGACCACACAGATGACTAGCTTGGTGGAGGTTTGGGAGAACTTCAATTTCCTCCAGTTCAGCAACAGACCAATAGTAGTGACTGTGGTGTATTTGCAATTGCCTTTGTCATCTCTCTAGTTTTTGGAACAGATCCTATGCATGTAACTTTTGCCACTCCTAAAATGCATCTGAAAGTTTGCACCCTGCCTCCAGGACAAAAAAAATGAGCATGTTTCTGATTTTTTTTTAACTATCCTGTAAAACTGATAATTGGGCAAACTCTGATAAGTTTCATGGGTAATAAAACCCCAACCTCATCCAAATTTAGATGAGGTTAGGTATGGATATAAAAATTTGATATTTTAAATTTTGAAACATATTTTGTATTTTGAAACTGTGCATACTCATTGTCTGTGTCCTCAATGGTGACGAGCCTACAGTTAGTGAGTCTGGAGTCAAAGCACATTACAGATTTTTCATTCATGAAAAATTTGTAGGGTACACTGATCTCCAGAATTAACTATAAGCTCTTTACCATTAAGGTGAGTGAATAATCTGAAGGTTGTGAATGCAATGCATGACTTCCATGAGTAATATCAAGTTTTTCTCTCCACAACCATAATAGGAGAATGTTATTGGATAAAACCTTATACAATGATAATTTTTCTTATGAAAACTAGAAAATTTAAATTGTATAGTACATACAGTAAACAACATATGTCATCTGTACCTCTATAAATGATGACCATTGAAGAGAAACCTTATTACAGGGTTCTAGCGGAGGGCATAAATTCATAAGAGCATAGCAAACCCTTGCAACATGTTCAATTATTGGAACTTGAGACTCTGGTTGTCTATTGGAGTCACACTTGAGAAAGTCTGTTTGTAGGGTACCCTCTAAAATTGAATATTTGTGTCACCTCAGTCTAATCACTCTTTCTACTTGAATGAGCTCACTGGCAATTTCCTGGGTCCTCCTGTCATCCACTGGGTCCAGCTGTAACCTCCCTCAGTGAAAGCTGGAGTAGCAAGTTAAGCCTGTTCCAATCCTACAATTTCACTAATGGTAAAGCCCCTGTTTGCCATAACCATGTCTCCTGGTGAAAGTTTATTTAGAAACCCACAGTTTCCTGTTAGAAACTTCTCAGAGGTTCTATCCCCATGCTTCAGACACAAATGAAACAGATCCTTGAGAAGTGATGCTGATTAGTATTTTTATGATGTTAAGATGTTTATTATGCACTAAATGTCTGTGCTCTTGCAAGCAAGTTTGTCAGAATCTCACTAAAAATCTGAAGGCAGTCAATAACCATGATCACCTTGTTGCCAAATGATTTTGTTCAACTCATGTCAAAAATTATTAATCATGAACACATAGTGTGGTCTGCCAATGGTGCTACAAGAGGGCTCTGATGGCTCCATTTCTATCCTGTCAACCTCACATATGAAGGTATTTGTGGTGGTCTTGGTGAAGTAAATATCAATGACACAATCCCCACTTAGATTAAGATGCTTGTGTCTCTTGGCAGCTTCGACTTCTTATTGCTCTATGGTGCATTTCCTGCATTGCTTTAATCTTTCAGCCCTTCCTTTCCTGTCTTAGTCCTTTTTGCTCCTTTGCTACATCTTCTTTTCTACCCAGGTTTAACGTTGGAACCAAGTGTCTGTCCCATGTAGCTGCGTGTTTCTCTGAAACCAAATGATGGCTACTAACATGCTAACTTTCTAGAATGTTCATCTCATTGGTATCATCTCAACTAATTGCCAAAATCCACAGATCTCTTCTCTACTTCATCAATTCATCCCACTCATTGCCTTGGTTTGTAATTATCTCTGGTATTTTGCTGAAAGGTACCTTGTGTTTACTACTTTTTCACTAGCAACTGACTACAATACAGAGAACCATTTCAAACATACACACTCATGTCATATTCGTTTACACTTGAGGGGGACAAAGATGGTGCATAGCAACCATTCCCACATTTGTTGACACATATGCAAAAACCAAGAATACACAAAAGCACAGATGACCAAAAAGAGCTTCTCATTTAAGCCATTGTCCTTGTGCCTCATTAAAATGAAAACATTCCTGCTGAAGATTGAGTACTTACATTAATACTTGTGAAAATTCATTACTACTTTCTGTTGGTTGCTATGTTTGGCTCTACTTTACAGCAGTGTCTCTATGCCTCTGTTCTCTACCAAATGATTAACATTACCTTAATTTCCACAACATAGGGATTAATTTTCTTTCCCATCTTCATCACATATGATTGAAGGAACTTCAAAAGCTCTATCTTGGCATCTTGAAACTAAAATGTGAAAAGAAAGTTGAGTGTTCAGATTAAGTGCAAGACATAACCTATGTAGAAAGCATTGACGTTCTTAATTCTATTACTCTGTGATATGTTTTTTAATAATGAAGTTTAATAAAGCCTTATACATCCTGAGTATGTAGTGGTAAACTGATTTATAAAGATTGGACAGAAAGCAGTACACAACCTGTATCGTTCTTTTAAGCAAGTAGAGTCACGAACATTGTAATTTGAAAGCAATTCTCACCAAAATTTTTTGGTTTAATCCATGATCTTTTAACACATAGTAGTAACCAGTTGGATTATCATTTGTATCATTTAGGCCCTTTGAGCCAGTCAGGTTTTTTTGTGTCATTTGGGTCATTAGTGTCACTAAGATAATTTGCATGCAGGGTAGCTAGGTCATATTATTGGGTTGGGTTATAGTGTATGTATCAGTTGAATCATGGTTTTATATTTGAGCTACTCAAGCAACCTGAGTGTCATTTATGTCAATTGGGTAATTTCTAGATATGGAATCATTTAAAGTAGTGGGGGCATTTCAATTGGTTGGGTTATTTGAGTCGTGACCATTTTTAACAGTATTAGCAGTGCCCTGAAAGCAAAGAATTCCAACAAAAATGTGACAGTTTGTGTTGCAGTCACATTCCAGTATACATTCATTTACACCCAGCATATCTAATTTTTGGTTAGTGAGGACATTTATTGTGATTGGAATTTACAATATATTTTCCAATGTAATCTATATTCTATTAGCTATCTAACTTCCTCTACATTATTGTGCAAAAGTGTGTTACAAAATTAATGAAAAGTGTAAATTTTGTTTTTGCAAGCCTTCCTCAAAAGTTAGAGTGTAAGTTCCATGCAGAAATTTGAACACAGAAGGCTTTTTGAGCAAACATCCCTTAAACAGAGAAGCTTTTATAATGCGGAACTTTTGCTACAAATCAAAACTGTTCATTTCACATGCCCAACTTTTCAATCGATTTAGTTAACCACGGATGTAATGCACACAAAATATTGACAAACACATTCCCAACTGGGTCAGTCACCAACAAAAAGAATGACAATTCAAAATTCAGAGGTTTCTTCCACAAGCACTTCAGCTGAAAAGAATGCAAATAAATTAAAATTTAAAACAAACTGATTAATTGACCAAGCTGAGCTTGAAAAGTAACTGGTACCAAAATTAATGTTCATGACTGATAGTAAAAAAGATTGTGATAAATTCATCATGCAAAAAAAAGTCTTTTAGATCTTTAGGTCTGGTCAGTGGCCTCTGAATCTCTTAAATCTAGTAGGAACCCCTATCACTATCAGTGAACAATATTTCTGCTCCAGTGCAAACTGTGAAGAAATAAATTTTCCTTTTGCCCAAACAACAATAAGGATTCGACATGCAGTCATCAATCTCACACCCTCCATTCTACTCTCAAAGCATTTTTACTTACATCTCCTAAAGTGAAAAAGATATAAAAATTTACAAAGTTGATAGATCCTTATTCTTTATAAATTTTAGAAAATTAAGAAAACACTGATTTCTTTCCTTCGATGATACCCTAAGCCTAAGGCCAGATATTTTGCCAAAGGCTTCCATCAAAGTCAGTGATGCTCTAAGAGACTCTTCAGATCCATCTAAGATAAGTGTCTAGGAGATTCTCCTTTCTCTGACTTTCTTTAAAGATATAAATTTCCCCCAACTCACTGCTAAATTTCCTGACTTTTCCTTGACCTTGAAGAAATTTTTTTTCCACCAACAGGTGGATAAAATAACTACTAAAGGCTAATTGGGTTTTAGGGCTGGTTAAAAGGACTTGTAGGGACATAAATGACATTGATACAGTAACTATGAAAACACTTTACTGTACTCTTGTGAGACCTTTACTAGAATATGCATGTGAAACTTGGAACCCACACATAAAACATAACAGCAAAGAGCCACCAGTTGGATTACTAAGTCCGATGATGATTATAGCACTAGATTATCTTAGTTAAAATTGCAGTCATTACCCAGTAGGAGATTTATAAAAGATGATACATTTTTGTTCAATGTAATTAATGGACAGTATGATATAGATATTTCAAATAAGCTCCTATTTTGTAAGGATAAGAAATTTATAAATTATAACTTGAAGAAAAATGACACACAGGACCTTGCTCTAAATTTTAGTAGAACTAATGGTTTTATTTCATATATAGCTTTTTTAACCAAATAGTTAATGAATGAAATAGTTTACCTAATCATATTAGAGAATCAAATGGTATTGCAGCTTTTAAAATGAATGCTTTAAATTTTATTACAGTTGATTAGAACTTCTCTTTTTATATTTGTTAATGCTCTTACACCTTAATTGGTGGGACATCCCTAGCATGGTGCCTCAGCACTTTTGGTTGTCTTCTTATCCACAACGTTTCTTTATTTTAGTAATAAATTTCATTTCATTTATTGTCTATTTGTAATCTAGTGGAGTGCATCTGTAATAAAAATAAAATTTTATTTCCTTAACTTTTCCTTGACCTGCGGCAACCATGTGCAAGCACACTTTTAAACATGGTTATCTAAGTAACTTTACACCTAGATGAGTAGCACAATCACCATGCCCATAGGGGGTTGACTGCAAACTTTCAATGATTTCTTCTGTTTTACATTTTCATTGAAGCCAAATCTTTGCTTACAGGTAAAGTTGTTCTTATTGATTATTGTAAAAGCAAAAAATCAGAAATCCACATTACTGTCTTCGAGAAAATACCCGTGAAAGATGAAAAATCGAGCCAATTTTGGTTGTAACGCGTAACACAATATCAGTGGTAAAATTTTTGAAATACATTTTTCACTGAAAAGAAAGCTCGTTTGACTAAACAAATTACACCTTATGATAACACACAATAAACACTACATTTGAGCAAAACTTTGACATTTCAAGTTTATTAAAACGAATAGAAAAGATTCATCATTCTTAAGTATCCTTTGTGTAACGCTGGGTTTCAGAATTTGGAAGTACACCAAGTTGTTGTCCGTAGATTGACTGAACTGGAATCCTGTGGGAACAAAAACACATTAACCAAATGCTCATACTTGGTGTTCTAAAATAGCGAAAAATCAGTCTAAAGGATTGACTATAAACGGAGAAATATCAGTGTAAAACAGTCGCTACGGTTTTCTAAAACCTGATTACGCAATAATATTTTTCATCAACTTACCTTCCCCTTCGCTACTATACTTCAAACACGGCAAAGTCGGGTTTCAAAATCGATTACACTTCAATGCTCATAAGTTTCTCTTGTCATTTCCAAGTTTTCAGGTCCATATCTTTAGAAACGGCCAAAATATT
The DNA here is from genome assembly GCF_036669915.1 of Pocillopora verrucosa. Taxonomy (NCBI): domain Eukaryota; kingdom Metazoa; phylum Cnidaria; class Anthozoa; order Scleractinia; family Pocilloporidae; genus Pocillopora; species Pocillopora verrucosa. The sequence goes on along the minus strand of NC_089319.1, from coordinate 14,504,164 downwards.
CACTTTTGACCAAGTCGCTACGCTTTTTACCATGTTGACGCCATATTGAGAACGGAGTCTCGCCACAAATGCCACCAAAATCGCTATAAAATCTGCTGTTTGTTCCGCCATTTTCGCCTTCATCTTTTCATCTCCGTGTCGAAAATAGCTTGGTAACTGTAGGCGCTAGAATTTGTATTATCATTTTTTGTTAGTGTTGGTGTTTCATAGTTTTGTGCTAGGTGTTTATTTTCTCGTCTTCATTAGTGTCCTTTCTCAGTTACCAGTTTTGCACTTGTGATATTTATTTGCATATCGTAGATATATTGGTTGTGCGTAATTTATTTGGTTAGTTGTCTAGTTTGCGAAAATTATCGTTACATATCTAGCTCTGGGTTTCATGTTTTCGTCTTTGGTTTGGTCACATTCGTCTTGTAAGTATCCTTGTTTATTTCGCTTTGTCGTTTTCCAGTAGTTTCACTCATACGATGTAAGTTATTTTATGCTCATTCGCGTGTTTGTAATTTTGTCATTTTCAGTTACCGTATTCAACAATGTGTCAAGTTTGTTCTAGTAAAGTTTGAAATACGAGTGATTAGCGTTTGCGGCTATAGTAACCTTTCCTGTTTTGGCGGTTTCTGCGACGTTATCAAGGGTCGCCGGGTCTTCAAGCTCAATAATTTTTCTGAGATTTAGCAATCTGTAAAAATCGCTTCAAGTGCGCTTGACAAGAGGTATGGTTAACGAAAAGGAAGAAAAGCTTGCGAGGATCAAAGAGTGGAGGAGGAAAAAGCAGGAAAAGAATAGGCTAAGGAATCTAAAATATAATGAAAAGAATCACAAAAAGAGAGCTGAATTTCCAAGAGAAAAATGGTGATGTGATCTTCAAGTTGTAAAAAGAGGCAGAAAGTCTGTTTTTAGAGTGCCAGTTGATCTCACTGGGGAGATACTAGCCTCCATGTAATACAAAATGTTATTATTTCTACTTTTTACTATGTCAGTGAACTCGAAATTGATTATTTGTGAAAAAGACCACACCCACAAGGGATTCTGGGTAAATACAAATTTGAATCAAATGTGACAAAAATAAAATAGTTTGAAATAAATCAGTTGTAATATTAAATGGGAGTTTAAAACAGACCTAAAGAAGTGATTTTGTCCCAAACTAGCAATTTTCACATTTTCCATACATGTTACAGAAGTGAGTATGGTGATTGTGCTACTCATCCTAACTATGTATAAAAAGACATTTTGAGAGTTAAATATCTGTAAGACATGATGTAAAAAGATCACTACTGCCATTGCACACACTGGTTGCACATCATGCCATGGTCTTGCATGCTTATATGTAGGTGGAAAAACGTATCTCCAGCAATGATTATATGAACAAACAATTACAGTGAAAGGGATTTTCACCCCTATAATTTACAGTTCCAGTTAGTTTAATTATGCCACCTTTGGTTAAAACTGAAAAAGAAAATTTAGTGGACAATTTTCCCCATAAAAAAACAAGAGGAAAATAGTTGCTATGCCTCAATTGAAGTTGGAGAGTATGGTTTTCACTTCATCTCATAATTCACATCCCTTCAGAGAATAGCAGTGTTGTTGACTAGAAAGCTTGTTCCATTGCTTCTAAGACTTGCTGACTTGGGAATTTTTTTGGCCCCATTATCAGGAAATTTTATTTTCCTTTACTTTTTTAAAAATGCAATGTCAGCACTTTTTTCACATTTCAAACCTCCCTATCTCAGAATATTGTGCAACAACCCCAAATTTATTTTTTAATTTAATGGCCTTATGCTTGCATAATAATTGGCCATGCAAAAGTAGATCCCTAATAATTACCAAGCCCTGTCCTTAAAATTGATAATGCTGTTAAAAAAAATGGCAAGATAGTGAAGTGAAGAAGATACAGGTCTGTGCCTTTGTGTGATTCCAGTTTCACTGGTTTATCAAATTGTCCAATTCCAGGCCATACTCAGCAATCCAAGTTGGTTATGTACATGGGATAATCAAGTCTTACTCATGTGCACTCTCACATGTCTGTTTATTCCAAAACCAAAGAGTAAATTTTTGAATCTACTAAATTATCTTGATGTTGCCTATTCAAAGGTCAAGTCAAGTTTATTTATTTCTCCAGGTCTGTCTACCTTTCCATAGTTTGAATTCAGTCTTGCTCTTGTTCAGACAAGAATTGTTTCTCAATAACCAAAATTCAAATTCAGTAGTACAAACAAAGTCTGGTTCTGCTAATCACAAGTTTAATTTTAAGTAATTTTTCAATTTTAAATGATTGGATAAACCCCATTTCTCTAAGTTTGGATTTATTTGAACCAAGAAATAAATCAAGTATAGAAATTATTTCCATAGCTGAATAACCATTAGAGCTTTTAGTTCACTTCCTACCCAAGTAGGTTGTACCTAGCAGGAAATATAATGTTCACCTATTAAATTCACTTCATTTTTGAGACCTCCACAAATAGAACATACCTCATCCAAAGTGATGGCTTTCCTCAAAAAGTTAACTATGCTTGTCTCACCACTGAATAAAAGTGAAGAACAATAAGCTGCAAATAAATTCAATTAAAAAAACCAGAATAAATAATTATTAATGATGAATGTATATTATATATTTTCAATTCCATCTCTGACAGGTTTGCTCTATGAGTCAATTTCAGTTCCAAATAGCTTCTAGCCATCCTTGAACATTGCATCCAAATAATTATAACAAGTTCTTACAGTAAAATCTAAAACTGCACCCTATAATGCAATGGTTTGATTCTTCAGAACAACCTCTTTTAAATTATTAGACAAATCAAGACATGATATTTTCAACAATATTACTGAAGTCGAATTTTATTCCCTCCAATTTGCATTTTCAAGGTTCTGTTTATTGGCAGTTCCAATCTCGGAGTGTCAATTTGTTACCATCATAACAACTGGAATCACTCTTTCTTCATTTATCATTTATTGATTAGTTTTCCTTAATTTTAGTTTACATGAGACAATAACTGCTTCTAGTAACCTCCATTTTGGAGGGTCCAAAATGGACTTTTCAATTCCCACAGCCTGCTACTATTTTTCATTCCATCCTTATCCTACTGGGTTAAAGCCAGGTTGCTTAATAGTTCACTGCCTTATTAAAACTGATGGGTTAATCGGAGAAAATCATGATTATGGAGAAAGGCAAATACTTTTTAAAGGTATATTTAGCCAGCTTCAAAAGGAAAACAGTTGTTCCTCAGTGTGTTTATAGTCTTAATAGGTGAGACAAAAAAACTTCCAATTCAAGGAACAAAATTACTTGCAAACACATGGAACCACCATGGTGACTGAAAAGACAATAGCTTTCACAAGCATCTTCATGGCAAAAATTGCAACACAAATCTTTGATAGAAGTGCTAAGAAACTGCTCATTTGTTGTAATATTGACAATACAATCTCTCTACTGCACACCAACAGAGATGCTGTCAACCAGTTTATTGAACAAACTTAAGCAAATAAATACCACCCAACAATCAAATTTATGGCTGAAATATCTGTTTCCGAAGCTACTTTCTAAGACATGACTTTATATAAGGAGGAAAGATTCAACAGGGAGTCAGTTCTCGATAAAAAAAAAAAACCCCTCAAACCAACAGAGACATTCCAGTACTCGTTCTACACAACATGTTACCCACTGGGAGCAAAATGCTTTGCTAAAGGCAGAGCATTATGACTCCTCAGGAAAAACTCTTCAAAAAAAATTTCTCAAAACACAACTGGCAGAGAGAGGTAGAGGTGAAATTTGAAGGATGTAAATTACACAGACCCTCCTCTAACAGGGAAAAACAAGCAATCGAATCTTGCCCTTTGTAACACAATACTATCCAACAGTTTCAAACCTTAAAAAAATGCTTATGAGTAAGTGTCATTTAATACAGCAATGACCATTGCAAAGAGGAATCATCAAAGAACCAATACTATCATACAGAAAGAGGCATTCATTCAAAGGAATACCTGTGAGAGCAAAATTATAAGATACTATGGAGCTGTGTAGGACTATTAACAATTTTAACAAATATAAAGTAAACTGAGTCAATTAGGCAAGTCAACCCCAATTTACACAGGAGCATTAATTAAGCCCATTTATACAGCAAATAAATATTTTTCAATGTCTCTGAGGTTGTTTGACTTGTAACTTAAGCTAAATTATGATCCCACTTATACTTGTCCTATCCCCTATCCCGCCTTTGAAACTGAGCGTATCTCAGTCCCACCTTACTATTTTCATCCCACATCCCGCCTCTGAAATTTCCCATATCCCACAACCCTCCTCAATTTTAATCATCATCCCATGTCCCACCAAACCCAAGTTGGACCCTTACATGTACTGAGGAAGAAAATTGCTCATTTTGCAAAATATAACAATTAACCATGCTTAGCCTTACAAAAAAAGAAAAAGCTATGGAGTGATATTCTTTGTTCAATTCTGGTCAATCCTGGTTTACCCTGCTCCTTTCCAATTCGAACTTGAGCTTAGGAACAACCACAGAGCAAACGGAGGAAAGTGGGATGTGTGTATGACAATTCACAATTCCTCCATTGGCTATGACAAGGGGCTCGAAACATCAGCTTTTAAAACTCTTTAAGGTGGCAAATTTACGTTATCAACTCAGTTAATAAAACTAAATTACCTTTTTTTCCACAGTTTTAGCAAAATGAATTCAAACTGGAGCATGACTAACACTCCCCAATTTATACAGTGGGATACGACAGCTATGATGTCAAACTACGAAGCGAACTGTAAGAGTCGAACTGGATGAACCCAGTGACCAAACACACAGCATATCATGGCCAGCTTCCGGTACTATGCAGTTCGAGAGTATCAAATATCATTGGAGGCAGAAATTAGCAACGCAAATGGGGAATTCATCGCAGCAATCAAATACTCCTCAACTTGAAGACCTCATTACTTAAATCTACCGATGTGATTTGTAGAGAGAGTCGTTACTTATTTTTATCATAATTTTGGTCATAATTTACTTTATTTGACGCTTTGGTGCACCCTTATTGTACATGTACCTTCTTCCTTGCCGGATACGTTCTCCAAGCAAAAACTGCGGAGATCTACTACAGTATTACTTGCGTCTAAACCACGCTGAGGTACATCCGATGAGGACAAAGAATGTAGATGTGTGAGATAGCGGTTCACTATGTCAGCCATTTTGAGGATGAGCCTTGCGTCGCAATGTCGAGCCCAGGGTAAATTTGCCCCCTTGTCAGCGGTATGATTATTCAGCTAACAAGAAGTCAAAATGACCCGGACGCTCGCCCCTCTTTTAGCCAGTCCCAGATTTAACTCGGAACTTTGACGAGGCCAGGCTGCGATTTGAGTCCCTCGTGCAATCCTTCGTGCAACACTTCGTGGAAGTTTTGAAGATGCCCGAGGTTATTGGCTTTGATGATGAGGTAAAAGTGTAGTTAAACGTGAGCTTCGCCCCGTTGCAGATTCGCTCTGCCGAATTTGAGAAGTTTATCCCCTTTTTGAATTCGGGTTGGTCCATGTCTTAGCTTCTAAAGTGTTAAATATGCCAAAACATGTTTCTCCTCATATGAAAGCATATTTCATCTTCGATCAACCTCTAAATTGACGGTTAACTCACGGTATATTCCAATCAAAAATCAAATTTCAAGGTAAAATTCTAGTATTCATTTTTTCAGTCAATGAAGTCAGTAATATGTCAATCTGTGTCAGCTAGGGTTTATTTTTTAGTTTATCATATACATTGATTTTTTTTACAACGAAAAATAACTATGAAATTAAGAGATCTTCGCAGCTGAGAACACTACTGAAACGAGTAGTTGAAAATAGGACCTGAAAAAAATTCAGGCCCATACTCTTCACCACAGCAAATATGAATTTCATATATCTAAAATCATCAAAAATAACTATGTTAGCAAGTGGTATGTTCCTCGCACCAATCAGATTGCTACATTTGGGTGTGTATCTCATACCAATCAGATCATAGCATTGGGGTATGCTTGCATCAATCACAGCGGCAGAGTGTCATTCCTCATGCCAATTGTGCCATGAAATTAGGGTACTGCAATATGTTGTGATAGAATCAACCCAACATTGATACACACCAAAGATTTCATTAACAAAGAATTGTGAGCTCATCTACCCAGTGTAATGGTTCATGTCCTTTGTGAGGACTTTATTGGTATGATCTGTTGGAGCTAGAAAAGTCTCTAGGGAATTTTTCAACCATACAGAAGTTTAAAAGTGTTTTGCAAATCACTACTTCACAACACACACACTATCAGCTAAAGGCCTAGCACAAAATTATCGGTAATGTGTTTGTCTTGCAAGGGCTTGTTTTTCTGATAAAGCTAATAATTCCATTTAGCATTTGCATAAAATATATTTGATCGATAATCTTGATTTAACATTGTGATCGCTCTACTGGCAAAGGTTGAAAAGGTTAGCAAGTTATATTAACTTTCTGCATTGACTGTGATGAGAAATGACTGTTTCTTTGCTTTTAAAAGCTCTCCATGAATTACATCTTGTGTTCAAACCTTATTTTCTTGATATAATTATGTGTTTACTTGTCACTATGGACTAGACTTTCTTGGATGAAATGTCATTTTCCAGTTTATTTCAGATAAATCAGAAGTTGGTTTTTTTTGCTCTCCATTGAACAATACTTTTCATTGCAGTCTTTTAAGAGGGAATGTTCTTTTTCTTTTGCCAAAATGCAAACGTCAGTTACTTGGTATCCCTTTTCAACCTACCTGTCCAAAAGATAACTATTAATAAAATTGTTGGTGATCCATGCGATCTAATTGGCCTACTGTCATTTATGAAACAAAACTAGTAAAAATAAAAATCAGTAGTTTTTAAAATATAAATCTTTTTCTCAGAGGGCAGGGTAATGAATTTTGCAATCTCAGTGGTTCTTAGCATAGTCCGAATTTTGCTATCTCTGCCCACGGGCACAGCAACACCTTTGTGAGTCACCAAGTACATCTTTAATACAAATTCCAATTAATTACACTGAAGAAGTTGATTCAATTGATATGAGGACAGCTTAAAACAGAATACAAGATTGCTCAGTATAAGCCTTCTTAATTATATACCTACTGTATTTCTTCACCTATAAGCCGAGCGATTTTTTCAGTATTTGACACAAAAATTTGAGAGATTTTTTTCACAAAAAACAGGGTTCGGCTTATAGTGGAGGGTTTGGGATTCAAAAACAAGTACAAATTTAATGTTAATGCGAAATGACAAATTTTTTTTTTTGAATTGTATTATCTTTTTCTCTTAATCACATCTTTCACACTTAATGAGAGAGAAACACTAAGAGAAAAACAACCAATCGGATTTCAAAGCTCTCTTGAAGTAACAGGTCAAATTGGAGGAAAGTGAAAGACAAAGAAACCCACTTTCATGGAAAATTTGGCAACCCACGGTCCCAAACCTGTCTTGAATTAATACAGCAATAAATTTTGACACAAGGTCTCAAAATTTTCTTTTTGGACACAAAAAGGCATTTCTGATTCTACTTTGAAACAAAGAAAACAGTTACTGGACAACAAAATCTTGCTACTGACTAAGAGTTGTATTTGAGTGAAACAATTGTATCATTTCTGCATCAGGGCTCCAAACTCATTTTTTTTAAAAGTTGCCTTTTAACTACCTTCAATTGTACAATGATTGCTGTTAAGAATTTTAGGTCACTCCCTCCCCCTTAAAAAAAACACCAAAAAAACTAATGAGCCAAACAATGTGCTTGCAATCCTTCTATTTGTTAAATTGATATGTTCACTTGCTTACCAATTCAGCTATTGTAATAATGGTCAAGAGAAAAAGGATGAAGGAGCTCTAATGTCTGGTAGTAGAAACAATTTTGAATAAATTTGCTGAGACCAGATTAATACCATTTTGATTGATTGCCAGCTGAGAAACCTCTCTCATTTGGGGTGAGCTAAACTATTGCTATTAAAACCCTCTATATTGTAAATAACATCCTGAATCACTTATAGTTAGACACCATACTTTGTACTGCATAGTTGATTGTTGGACTTCAATACTCTATATAATATTAAATGAGGATTATCTCAACAAAATCAGTTTGACATTATCACCCTTTTTTTTAGCTTACTGGGTATCTGGAACTCACAAAACAGTGGGAGAGAAAAAGAGAAACACTGGCACATTAGCAATTGATAATTCAAACAAGGATCAATGATTTTTTCAAGTCTCCCTCTTTATTTTTTTGGTCGCCAATTGGCAACTGTTATCAAAATTTTAATTGCCTAATGCAAAATGTACATCTTTTACTTGCATAGTAACCAAAATGGTGGCAGCTTGGAATGCGGCACATGGATGTAATAAATGGTAATCAAACCTCATGTTCAAACATCCACTACACACTTACTCCATTTTGAAGTTGTAGGAATGATTCCAACTTAATTGCACTCCACTCAGCAATTCATACATTCTTTTAAAATCATCCACATTGTAGCTTGGTGGGAAGTTGCATGACAGCACATCTTGACATCATTTTCTTTTAACTTGGAGAATTGTAAATTGAAATAACATCAAAGCCTAAATGGTTCTGTTCTAACCTGGAAAGTCAGTGAAAACTGATGTTCTGTTTGCAAATGGCTGGTACAAGATTGTACATACACTGTAGCCAATAAATACTATTGAACTCAGTTGCAGTTTACCATTTCACATCCAACATTTACCAATGAGATGATCATTTTTCCTTGTGGGGTCAAGTTATGCACGAGGCCTCTCATCAATGTTATACAATGAGAAATTGCCTCCTTCATGAAGGTTTAAAAGGATTTTTGAGTGCTTAAGGTTACTGTTAACAGAATATGGTACCCTACAGAAAAATCATTCTTTGTGTGCTACTTGATCAGAAACCATAAAAAATCTATATATCACTGTAAAGTTTATAAAGTACATATTATAAACATAGCAAAAACTTTTTGGTTTTGGTGGGTGTGTCAGCCTCTATACTTAAAACTGACAGTGTTTGCTTCACTGAATTTCCCGCCTCTGCATTACTGCAGACCTCCAAACAAATGGAAGGATATCACTCAGCAAATAAAGGGCCAAGAAAGGGTGGGAGGCTTTTTCAATATTTTTGTTAGTTCCTGAGAAAATCTACTTTAAAGTTGGGCAATGGTAAATGTTTCAGTTCTTATCACACTGCGAAGCATCACAATAGGAATAACATTTTGGTGGGTTAATACCTGAGGAACATTCTGGTCAATTTTCATGAGAATATTTTAAATCCACATATATATCCTATTAATTTGTTTAAAAAGAAGTTACTCACATAAAAACTAACCTTGAATTTTTTCACATGCATGTGTCAATACTGTTGCTGATCAATGAAATGCAACTTTGAACCCCCTGGCAAGTATTGGAAAAAAAAGAATTTGAAATTTGCAGGGAAAATCATTTTACAAAATGGGAAAAACTAATATACAATGGAGCAACCAAAATCCAAACTTCATTGAGAAAAACAGAAGGAAGAGCAAGTTAAAAGAAAAACTTTACTTTGATTTCTTTGGCTCAGTTCGGCTCGGCTCTCCTGCCACTTTTCTCATTTTGGCTGTTTGATAAAGACTTATTTCTTGATGAATACTTGTTTTGTTGTGAAATATGTCAGAAATTTCATTTTGTTGTGTAGTGCAAGAGGCAATGTAAACAGAATATGCAAAATTGAGATTGCGGAATATCCACACTCTGCTGGAAGCCTTTCCCATTATGACACCTTGCGCTCTTCAGTACAAGTTCCTCTGAGACACTCTTTTGGCCATATCTGGCTCTCTTTACAGTAACTGCTTTCTCCAAATGAAGAGCAAAAAAATGAAATTTTGTAAATTTTGACCAGACTTTTTTGACAGTAACCTGAAATTAAATTTTTTTCATTTTAGAATCTTGATGATGTTGATGAAACTCTGATAGAGAGACTTATAGGCTTGACAGAGATGTTTCCAGAATCTGTGCGTCAAGGCTCCAGAAATGCAGCAAGAGGTGTGGCTATTGGTGCTAGGTGGCTCTACAACTTCACAGGGAAATCGCTTTGGATTATGAGTACATCATTTGTTGTACTTGCCTTGCCAGTTATTTTTGAGGTAGAAAGAGTTCAAACAGAAGAAGCACAACTTCAACAGCAAAGACAAGTGAGTTAAAAAACCACTTTGTGGTTACCAGCTGTAAGAATCCAGTAACCATGTGTGTATTTTGAACAAGCACTTGTGCTCTTAGATGATAACATTGTTAAATAAATCATGATGCTATTGAGTATCTAAGTAACTCATCTTATGTTTCAGTAGCTTTTGCAGAAGTTACATGAATGAAGTTCTCACTTATTTAATCTCAAACATGCAATTTTGATGTAACAAACTGATTCTCACTGTCTTTATTTAACATTGTTGTATTACCAAAATTTTGAGTTAAGGCTCAAATCTGGAACAGTGAATCTTAAAAAAATTGTCAGCAATCTTATTTGAAATGCAAGCTGTGCAAACAGTTGGAGCTCACGACTTAGTTTTATTATCTTATGGAAATAATCAGTGGGATTGAACATCAATTGAAACATTCCTATGGACTAGAACAATCCTGTGGCACTTTCAGTCAGAGGATTAGAAGTTAGATTGAGAGAAAACCTTGTAAACAAAGATAATAGCATTACAGTGCTAACAAGGAGGTTACTGTCAACAAAATAGGTACCCTTTGGTGGGCACGCACAAGCCTTTAAACACAAAACAAAAGCTGTTTGCTCTACTGAATTATCAGCCTCTGCTTTAGCACAGACCTTCAAACAAACAAGAGAGTATCACTCAGCAGATAATAGGCTAGTTAAGTGTGCAAGATCAATACTTTGATTGGTTCCTAACAAATCTATTTTGAAGTTGGACAATAGAAAATATTTCAGTTATAAAGAAAAGTTATGTTAAAGTTATGTTTCAGGACATCACAAGAGATATATTATGAATTTTGTATAAGATTCACATACTTTGGTGCATTAATACCTGAGGAACATTCTGGCTAATTTACTTGAACATCCAATGAGACATTCAAACAAAATGAAGTTTATCCCAAGACAGATAAGATGTGTGAGCCTCTTCACAGTTCCAATTTTTTCCTGAGATAATCTATTTTTAACTTGGACATTAGAAGATATTTAGGGTTTCATTATGCTTGGGACATTATGCTTGGGACAAATATAATGGCCAGGTTTCATCAAAATCTGACAAATCTACATACCATGTTTATTTGGTTATGTTTAATCACAACAAAATCTGGTCAACATTATCAACAATTTTTTTTCTTCTCGGTTAGAGAAAGACTTACTATTGTCTTGTTCATCAAAGACTCTTTTGGTTTTGAGATTCGGTGGGATTTCATATTTTTTTCTTGCAGCAAATTAAACAAATATTTGATTCTTCTAACTAAAGAGTTAAAAATAAAATTTTGCAAATTTTGACCAAATTTAGTTGAAAGTAACCTTTAAGAACAGTGAAACGGATATGATACACAAATGGAAATTCTAGTATATGGCTTGTCATGATTGCCATAGGTCAGAAAATCAGTCAAGATCAGGAGAAGCTGGAGATTTTCACCTTGACTCTAGCAAAAATTTACATATTTGGAGTAAGCGTTTTTAAACTTAAAGACTCAACAGTATGCAACAAAAATGGTGTCTAATAGTCCAAGGGTAATGAAAATTCTCATCAGGCTACCATGTTGTTATTACAAGTTGCCTGACAGGCAAGCAGGATTCGCTGAAACGATAGATTCTAGGTTTTTCTAAGGCCTTATCAGTTATTAGTCCAATAGTGTGTAAAAAAGATGATGTTTCTTTTAGTTTGGTGAATTCAGGTTCCAGTATATATGTGCATAGATCCGTGCAAAAAAGAGGGGTGTCAACCTTGTGAAGGGTTTTGTGTCATTTGTTAAATAAATGTTCTTTTAAAAAAATACTCTTCTATGCTAAAACCACGGCTGAAACCATTGGCTAGACACATTCCATTTAGCGGATAAGCACTAAATAATTTAATTTTTCGGTATCCAGTCAATTCGCCGACGGTCCAACTCGCCGACATATAAAATCGAGTGGAGACGTCGGCGAGTTGGTCCTCAATCCAGTACAACTTATTAGAAGTTAAACATACAGAAAAGTAAACGATATTTAGTAAAAAAAACACTGGTGAAGAAGAAGCTTAAACATTGGTGAACATGGGGGAACATCACCAATGACTATAACAGCTTAAGACGAGAACGAGCTATCTCGTTCGCGTCTGAAGCGGATATAATCATTGGCGATGTTTACTTTGCTTTATTCGCCTTGAGATCCTTATAAACTTTGTTGCAAATAAAAAGAATTGCTTTTTAATAAAGATCTTGTCTAGAAAGCCAAGTTTTCTTTAAAAAATCTGAGCGATTGACATGATGAGTCTTTACGGTGTTGTTGTCACACAACTCATTCGCGTCTACAGCCAATTTTGTTCATTGGCGATGTTTACTTCGCTTTATTCGCCTTGAGATCCTTATAAACTTTGTTTCAAATGAAAAGAATTGCTTTTTACTAAAGATCTTGTCTAGAAAGCCAAGTTTTCTTTAGGAAATCTGAGCGATTGACATGACGAGTCTTTACGGTGTTGTTGTCATACAATAACTCGTTCGCGTCTGAAGCTGTTAGAGTCATTGGAGATGTTTACTTCGCTTTACTCGCCTTGAGATCCTTATAAACTTTGTTGCAAATAAAAAGAATTGCTTTTTACTAAAGATCTTGTCTAGAAAGCCAAGTTTTTGTTTAAAAATCTGAGCCATTGACATGATGAGTCTTTAAGGTGTTGTTGTCGCACAATAACTCGTTCGCGTCTGAAGCTGTTATAGTCATCGGTAATTGTGAAGAAGAGCTCCCCAAAAAACCTGTCGGCCGACTGTCGGTCAACTGTCGGCCGACAGTTGGCCGACAGACGGCCGACAGGTTTTGCCCGAAATATAGGCTACCTGTCGGCCGACAGTGGACCGACAGTCGGCCGACAGTTGACCGACAGTCGGCCGACAGGTTTTTTGGGGAGCTCTTCTTCACAATTACCTAGTCATCGGTTATGTTCACCAATGTTAACCAATGTTTGAGCTTCTGTTTGATGTTCACCAATGTTCGCCAATGTTTTTTACTAAATATCGTTTACTTTTCTGTATGTTTAACTTCTAACAAGTTGTATTGGATTGAGGACCAACTCGCCGACGTCTCTACTCGATTTTATACGTCTGCGAGTTGGCGTCGGCGTCGGCGTGTTGACCGTAATTCAATTTTACTTTCCTTTTCTTTTCTTTTTTTTAACATTTTGAATTCTTTGCAACGTTTAACAGTTATATACCTGTAGGATTGGTAGAACATTGTCTATTTATTTAAACAACAAGTAGATGTTATGTTCCAAAGGGAATCAATCCTTTTCCCATTCCATTCCATTGAATAACAAGTACTACAATAAATTGATTTCAAGTTAAGCAAGAACATGTTCACTCAAATTTCAATTCAACATGTCCAAGAAACTCAGCCTGTACCCACATCTCCTTTCTGAGGACTTTTGTTTTCCAGAAGCTGCTACTAACTCCACACAACGATAGGCAATGCTGTTAAGTAGATTTTTTGGTACATGTATTTATCACAGTTTGTTTATGAAATTATTCTTCCCTCTCTAAAGTGCATAATTAGGCAAGTGTTTCTCATTTTTTTCTTATTACTATCCAGATTCTTCTTGGTCCTGGCAGTACAGGTCCTGGATCTGGACTCCCTCATGGTTACCCTGCTTTACAGCCTCAGAGAAACTAATTAGGATTTGGGGAAAAAGTGGTCAGGATTATGGCAATCAAGATTGTACAGTAAATACCATTTTTAGAATGCTACACAACTTTCTGGAAAACATGCCTAAGTGAAATTTTTTTGAGGGTGTTACCTTAGATGGAATTAAGGCATTGCTTAATGGCAGTTTATTCTTAACCCCCAAAGAGTTCATAGTGACTAATCAGCAACCTTACAAATCTGAACAATCCTCTGGTGGAAAGAATAGCATTTAGTCATTGTAAACTTAAACAGACCTAAGATGTAGCTCAGATCCATAGTTGTCTGCTTTGTAGAGCCAATGGGCCCAGTATCTACTGAACATCGGTTAATTTACAGCTAAAAAAATTGAGAGGAAAGATTTAGCAATTACTCCCATTCACCTGTTTTGGGATCTGCCTACAAAATGAAGTAAATGTTTCACTGTAAGTGTGTGTCAAACCAGTGCTTAAGCTCAGAGGTGCTTATTCATGGTGTACAATTTTCCTTTTTCTGAATGAATTTTTCCAATAAATTCAAAGATTAGCTTTCCTTGACTGCTCTGCATGTGTGATGTATTCATTTTTGTTTATAAAAACCATGCCTCTTTGACTTGAATAAATTTTTAGAAACACCCTCACACCAAATGAAGAGATCAGCAAACCAAGGCAACTACCACAAATTTTCAGACTGTAAATATATGAAAATATGTGAACTGCAGATAAAGAAACTAATATGGAGGTGATCTTCACAGTTATGAACACTACTTATTAATGAGCAGTAGTGAAAATAAGGCGGGTACAGCTGCATGTAGGCTATCCACAGATCATCCTTCAATTTATGTTTACTTACCTGCCATAAATTTTACTGCGTGATCTGGTAAGCAATTATTTTATACTACCCCTTGATCACTTGCATTTTTTGTGTGAAATTATGCTAGGAAGTTATTCTCTCTCGTCTAAGCTATTATTGCACTTGCTTTCAACTCTTCATTGTAAACTACAAGTTTGTCTTTATTAAGGACTTACATCTGACCTGTGTCATTTTTAGAGCTTTTACATGAATTTGTGACATACAGTGTTGGCTGTGTTTTACTTATTGTTTGAAAAACAAAGGTACCACATTGTAGCCGTATTATCTGACGGATAACAGCTGCATGGGTAATGCAAAGCTAGCTATCTACTATAACTGGTTTGACACCTTGTATTTCCAGTAAATTTCAAAAACCAAGTAACCCACCTTGTTTAAGACATTCAGGTTGACCCAGTATCTTATGGACACTCATGGGGGACAGGTTATTGTGGTAAGTTTCTAAAAACTAAAACACTGACAAGGCAAGCCACTTGACTTGATTTAGTTACTGACTCCAAGAGTGTCTTTGCTCGTATTAATTGTTGAGAGAAACGTGTTTTGGTTGAAATACTTCTGATGGTATAAGTAGGTAACTTAAGAGAGGATCATACCAGAGTAAAATTTATCCAGAACGAGTAATTTCTGAATGAGTTTATTGGGGTTTCCATTCCAGAACGAAACACTCATTCCGGACGACCTTTTGTACCTGAATAATGTAAACGCGGTACGACACTTGCGTCTGTATGAATCCTCTTTAAGAGCGAGGGAAGCATAGAAAAAGACAGAAAAGGACATAAATACTTGTTTTTACAGGCTAAGTTATCTTGTATGTAAACGCAGTATGAAATTCATTTCGTTCTTGAACGAAACTTATTTTGGATTTATGTAAAAGGTACCTTAGGGACGGACCATTAGATTTTTGAGGTGGGGGTGACTGAGCAAATCACTTTTTTTTTCCACTTGGGGGCAAATCTTTGTTTTTAGGTGCTGACGGGGGGGGGAAGGCGATCGGAATTGGGTGAGGAAGCCTGTCGTACCTTTTAGGGGTCAAAATCGTGTGTCGGCCGGCAGCATCCTTATCGCGACGGCTAGTCGGCCGATAGACTGTCGACTCTCAGCCGATACTCTACCGACGCTCGGCTGACTTTTATTAGTTTTCAACCTTTATACCTTTTTTATCTTAATAGTCAATTCTTTTATTTCTTAGCCTTACAAACCTCGTCTTGCCGATCCGTTTTGTAAGTTACAGATCCTTTTGTTTTTTTAACCCCTTCTACCTTAAGTTAATCTTGTTGTAACCATGCTCTACCACGATAACCCACAGCTACCAAGAGTTAACCACGTTCTACCCAGTTAAGAACAAGTCTCTATAAGAATCAACTTGGAAACTTCATGGAGAAATACAGCGTCATGTATTTTGTATGAAAATGAGGCCCCAGGCCTCAAACAAGCAGCCGTTGTTACCATGGCAACAAGAGTGCTGCACCTTTTAAAAAGAGCATTTTTGTGCATCCCCCCTGAGCGCCTAACTGCATGCAAAGTTTGAAGGGGGGTTGAAAATTTTCATTTCCCAAGATGTTTGATTCTTACAGAGACTTGTTCTTAACCTCAATCTACCCTAGGTGGATCATGTGTACTATAGGTGGCCTCGGTCGAAATATCGGCCGACAGTCGACCGATATATTGGTCGACTATCGGTCGAGAATCGACCGACTATCGGTCGATAGTCGCGCCAGGCTGTAAAGGGGGAAAACGAGGATCTGTAACTTACAAAACGGATCGGTCGACCGATAGTCGGCCGATGCATCGGCCGATATGTAGTGATCAACTGCCGGTAAAGTATCGGTCAAGCATCGGTCAAGCATCGGTCAAGCATCGGTCAAGCATCGGTCAAGCATCGGTCAAGCATCGGTCAAGCATCGGTCAAGCATCGGTCAAGCATCGGTCAAGCATCGGTCAAGTATCGGCCAAGTATCGGCCAAGTATAGGTTCACTTACTGACCATATCGCTCAGAAGAAAATAGGCTAAGAAAGAGTGCGAGGTTTTTTCGATATATGTTCCGATTTGGTAATGGAAAAATACATCGTAAAGTTGATCGCTCTTGTGTTACTAATGTTGTACCCTAACGTATTCCCATTCCTAAAAGTACCAGGCTTATGCTTTATCCCTGATGTCATCCTGCCCTTTATCCAACATACATTAAATAAATATTATTCCTTAGCTCTAATAGCTCTAACAGGGCCTCAACGTTATATTCTTTGTATAGCGTTACCGATATTAACTGTTCAGTTTATGTCGGTAAAGAGATCCACCTAAATTGTAACAGCTAAAATTGCAGTGTGTAATTGCTCAGCTAAACGAAAAGCAAATGATCTTTTGAAACTGAACTAGGCGGTTAAACTCATAAGCAAAGCGATTTTATAAAGACTTCTTTTTGCAGTGCGAGGTCAGCCGTTGTTTGTTTGTTTGTTTGTTATTGTTATTTTACCTAGAATAGGGCGTCTTTTTGGGGGGTTTGGGCCTTAACAACGGTATCAATTTTTTTTATCCTTAAATAGGGGACTCCGCGGCACCCACCTATCGGAAATACAGTACTAATCCGCTTATAAGAACCTAGAATTCACGAACCTGTTAGCCTAAAAATATCAATTTAGACCCCCTTTACATAAGAAACTATTTAGCCTAAATTTGAAACAGGTTCCTGTTTTAGAAAATAAACCTTAAAGATCTTCAGGCAAAGATAAAAGACATGACTCTCAAAAGTAGTGAACTATAAAAATCTCTAAATTTGGTATAAATAATGTATGAAAAACAGTAATATTTACATGTTGGTTTTGAATTAGAATTCACATGAGTACATTCTACAAGTACATTTAGAACTGAGAACTCAGATTCTTATAAGCGGGTAAGTGCTGTAGTTTGACTTACTAAAACGAAATCAAGTCTGCAATGAATATCTGGCTGTCTTTGCCTCCAGATAAACCTCTTGCCATTTGGATTAAAAATTCTCCAAACATCGCATAGCTTTAAATTTTCCATCGCATTTTGCACTACCTTTAAAGCGTTTTGGTGTGTTCTGTCGATGCCATTTTTTTCTCGGAGAGAGTAAAAAACATCCTAAACAGCTGATCTGCTAGGAGACTTACTGCTCTAGGTAAAATCACGATCAAAAAAGCTTTTGCAGTATCCCAAATTGTACATGTTTTAACCTCTCTTCCAACGCATCAGGGTGCACTTAAGGAAATCAATACCCTGCTATATGACTTTCTTTGGGAAAGCAAAGGGGACAAAATTAAAAGGACAAATGTTCAATGATTACGATAGAGGAGGCCTCAAGATGATAGATATTCAAAGCTTTAAAAAATCGCTAAAAATAAACTGGGTAAATGGAAACTTCTCGTAGACTTCCACCCCCAGAAGTGTAGAGGGAAAGTAATGTTTTTAAAGTGCTACTACGATCAAATTGTTGATACCCATTTTTTATAATTTCGTGTAAAATATAACTGTCTAACATACCTTGCTAAATTTCAATCCATTACGACCATCAGAAATCTTTTTTTTTTTTTACTTTTATTCCCGAGAAGTTGCGGTCGCCATTACTTTATCTCGTTCCAATTATAGCCTGGTTGAGAATTAGGGAAAATGACGTTAAATGCTCAAAATACCTCGCGTAAAATAACTCGAGTGTGCTAGACCATTGCAATGTTTGAATTTATTTCAGGTACAGTAAAAAACCCTTTTCTAAGAACCTAGATTTTAAGAAAAAAATAGATTAACTGAAAATGTTAGACTAAAATTCTCCATTAAAACCCCTTTCACACGAGAACCTGTTTTAGCCTACAACTTTGAAACAGGTTCTTATTTTGAGAAATTCAGTCAAAGCAACAACACAGTTCCATGTATTAATGTTGGTAAGTATATGCTTGAGTTTTTAACATATGCATACAATGCCAAAAATAGGCCGCGCCCCCCAATGACAAACAACTCATCTATTTTGAAAACTAGACTGCGAGCAGTCTCTCTTTTGCTGTGAAATTCGACTGGCACGAACGCGAAAAAAAAGTGGGCGTGATCGACAAGCTGTGAGCGGCCAAGCTGCGATCTCTTTTCGCTGTGACTGGCGCTCCTGATGCTCACAGATCGCAGCTTCGCCCCTCATCGCTCGTCGATCACGTCCGCTTTTTCCCCGTTCGTTCCAGTCGGGAGACTGCTCGTAGTCTATTTGAAAACGAGAACCTGTTAAAGAACCTGAGTAGCCAAATTTTCCAGTTAAGCACCGTCTTTTATAATAACCTTCTTAGCCTTGCTTGGAAAAAATTAGGTTCCTATAAGCGGGTTTTTACTGTATATGCTTCTGAGTCTAAAATTGAAAAAAAAAACAAATTACACCAATATTGCACTAAGGTCACAGACACTGTTCCGTTTCGGGGGAGGGGGGTACTCCTGTAATCACATTATTTTGAATGGACGAAAATTAGAAAGTTAAATGGGGGAGGGGACTGAGGGGAATTTTCGAGCCGCAAGCATTTTTTTTTTTGGCTTTGCCTCATTTTTCCTACAGAGGAACGTTTTCGGGAAAACCCTGGCACATCTTTGGAAGAAAAAAAATTGAAACAAAAATTTTATGGCGCTACTCTCTTGGCGCGAGAGTAGTTCCCTCTCCATCCACTCAAATTGGAGAACTCAGTTTTACCACTCGAAAAATCTTGGCTTTTTACAAATCAAAGGAAAGAAAGTCAATTGAGCTTTCGTTAAAATGCATGGGATCAAAAACCATTTCAGTCCCATTTGAGTTTTGGAATGTAATTTTTTTTCGGATGACAAACTGCAGTTACCGGTATACATCTTGTATTGCAGAGGACAGTAAGGAAATTAACCTTTTTAACGTTTTTTAAAACACTTGCACACAGCCATTGTTTTGCTCTATAAATCATTTATTTTCCCTGGCTCTCGGTGCGGTCTTCGTCGTCTTGTTTATTGTGACGCACAAATCGTGCAGCACCTATAACTGTTTGTGCACCTATAATTCGTTTTTAAACCTCTCGAACGCGGAGTAACCGTTTATGTCCCCCCTTTATTCCGCAGAGCCTCCCACCAGTCCCCCTCCGAAGAAATGTGAGCGCGCTTTCTTTTCTCTCTCCCCAGCCTACTTGTGACACAAATAGGCCGCTGCGGAGGAGAAAGTGTATACAGCCATTTCAAGAAAGGTTGTCCTACAAGAGCGTAAAACTGTACGCTATAATACCGACAAGTTGTATGGGCAACGGTTATTTGCTTTTGTTTGATCGAAGCTCACAGTCTTAGCCGGAAGGAAGGAGAATCCATGAACATGCGTGCTCATGCTATCTCTCTCTATTGCGTTAAAGCCAAGCAGTGGTAAATTACTTTTACCCATAAAGCCATTTGGTATTGTCGCATACGCTTTTAAGCTTTTGTAGGACAAATATCTCGAAACAGTTGTATCCCTATTAAGTGGATCTACGAAGCTACGGAACCTAATACGGATCTCTATTTTCAACCGTCACCACCATTTAGTACACTAGCGTTGAAGACTACATCATCGGAAAATAAAATTTTCTTACTCGCGGTCTAATGGGAACAAACAGGGTTAGAACTGTTTTGACGTTTACTTAAAACACGCGCTTGATATAGAATGAAATAGAAATCAAAATTTTATGAGTGCGGCTTGAAGTATTGCGAGTTCACTCTACCAACGTCTCGTTTGCCGTTATATCTCAAACTCGAGGTTTTTAACCCTTTAAATAGTCGAATTGTGTGCTCTTTATCGACAGACTGTGACACTTTTTTTAAAGAATAATGACAGCAGTGGCGGAAAAAAAAGCTAAAATGCCATTCATTGTCCAATGAAATAAGCTTCCAAAGCACAGATAATAAAACCAGATATAACCTAACCTTTGAAAAGGGAGTAGCAAGTCTCTAACGCAATAAACATCGTGCGTTGTAGACCTCATAATTTTGATCTACTGTAAGGGAACATAGATCCTTAATACTCACACCACATCTATCTTCAGAAAAGTAACAGGCAAAGTCAATAGGTTGAATATACTTGAAAAACTAGGGAGGGT
Source organism: Pocillopora verrucosa (assembly GCF_036669915.1). Taxonomy (NCBI): domain Eukaryota; kingdom Metazoa; phylum Cnidaria; class Anthozoa; order Scleractinia; family Pocilloporidae; genus Pocillopora; species Pocillopora verrucosa. The sequence goes on along the minus strand of NC_089319.1, from coordinate 14,483,396 downwards.
AAAGGACCGTGCACTTAGGTATGACATGTAGTTATAGCAAAGACCCTTCCGTAAGAAAGAATGCTCAATTTGATTGGTTTACAAAACACATTAAAAGGTCGTCTCACCCAAGATATGTTAATTACGATAGACAGATGTTTTCAAAAGAAGACACCCACCACTATAGCTAATTCATTTCAAGTAAAGAACACGAATCGTAATTAAAGGGACACAAATATGCTTTGATACCTAAAGTAAGATGTACAAAACATGGTCTGGGGTCTCTTCGTTACTTCGCCGCTGTAAGGACTTGGAATTCGCTGCCGGAGATGACACGCGCCATGGCCGGCACAAGAGAAATTTAAAATTGGATTCCAGACACGCAATTTACATCTAAATTATGAGGTAATCATATTACTTATTAGAGTTTTATATCTTTTATCGTAGAATAAACCCTCCCCCCGGGGGTCAATGAATTATCGGCCAAGTATCAGTGAAGTATCGGTGAAATGTCGGTCAAGTATCGGTGAAGTGTCGGTCAACTATCGTTGAAGTATCGGTGAAGTATCGGTCATGTATCGGTCAAGTATCAGTCATGTATCGGTCAAGTATCGGTCGTGTATCTGTCAAGTATCGGTCAAGTGTCAGTCAAGTATCGGTCACGTATCGGTCAAGTGTCGGTCAAGTATCGGTCAAGTGTCGGTCAAGTATCGGTCAAGTGTCGGTCAAGTATCGGTCAAGTTTCGGTCAAGTATCAGTCAAGTGTCGGTCAAGTATCGGTCATGTGTCGGTCAAGTATCGGTCATGTATCGGTCAAGTATCGGTCATGTATCGGTCAAGTATCGGTCAAGTATCGGTCATATATCGGTCAAGTATCGGTCAAGTATCGGTCATGTATCGGTCAAGTATCGGTCATGTATCGGTCGACATATTTATCGGTCGACATATTTATCGGTCGACATATTTATCGGTCGACTGTCGGCCGATATATCGGTCGACTATCGACCGATAGTCGATCGACTGTCGACCGATGGTCGACCTATAGTCGATCTATAGTCGGTCGACAGTCGACCGATATATCGCCCGATGTATCGGCCGATATGTCGACAGAGGCCACCTATAGTACACATGATCCCCCTAGGTTACCCATGTCCTACCACGTCAACCCCCATCTACCCTGAGTTTACCATGTTCTGCCACTTTAATCAACATCTACCCTAAGTTAGCCATGTTCTACCACGTTAACCCACATCTACCCTTAAGTTAGCCATGTTCTACCACGTTAACCCACATCTACCCTTAGTTAGCCATGTTCTTCCACGTTAACCCACATCTACCCTTAGTTAACCATATTTTACCCCGTTAACCCACATCTACCCTTAGTGAGCCATGTTCTACCACGTTAACCCACATCTACCCTTAGTTAGCTATGTTCTACCCCGTTAACCCACATCTACCCTTAGTGAGCCATGTTCTACCACGTTAACCCACATCTACCCTTAGTTAGCCATGTTCTACCCCGTTAACCCACATATACCCTTAGTTAGCCATGTTCTGCCACGTTAACCCACATCTACCCTTAGTTAGCCATGTTCTACCACGTTAACCCACATCTACCCTTAGTTAAACATATTTTACCCCGTTAACCCACATCTACCCTTAGTGAGCCATGTTCTACCACGTTAACCCACATCTACCCTTAGTTAACCATGTTCTACCCCATATTTTACCCCGTTAACCCACATCTACCCTTAGTTAGCCATTTTCTACCACGTTAACCCACATCTACCCTTAGTTAACCATGTCCTTTCACGTTAACCCACATCTTCTAATCTCTCTCATATATACGAGGGGTATATGAACGGTTTAACTGCAGAAATTATATCATGCGACCAGACGATCAAAATCAGCCGAAACGTATCGTATCACAGTACAACCAAGTTTATCTTACTCTGAATGAAAAAGGTGAATTGTTAGGATGGCGCCTTACTAAGTCGACTAAATTTTCAGAGATAGAAGACTTGCTGCAAGGAATAAAACAGAGACTGGACAGTAAAGACAAAACCATAAATGTGAAGTGAGTCGACGACTGTTGTAATGTGCGAAACAAATACACTAAAATATTTCCGGGTACTGAGGTGAAACTTGATCCGTTTCATGCGAGTCAACAAATTACAAAAACTTTAAACAAAGCTAAGACCACTGCAAATTCGTTCATGCGGGAGTTTTCGCAAATTTTCAGAAGAGATAACGACCAAGGTTCAGCCAGGCTGAAATACACCCCAGCTAAGGAGCAGCTTGAAAAGAATTTGAATTCCCTCATTGAGCGTTGGATTAATGTCCCCAATAGTCCTTTGGGAAATTCTCGAACTACAAGAGAAATAGAGCATTTGCGTCTACACATCCAAAAAGGATGTCTCTCTGATATACCTCCAGGGTGTTGTACAGAAAGAAACGAGCAGCTGCATAGGCTTCTTAACCGTTCATTTATCACTGGAGCCACGAGAATTTCTGTTGAGCTTGTCATGGCATTATTATTCATACTGTTTTATTATCATACAACTAAACTGTCTGCCTTCCGTCATGATTGTAATGCAAGAGTAGTGCCTATAGTTCCGGTGAATAGCATAGACAATTTGCAACACGATAACAGTCCTCATCCGCCGTTCACGACTGGTAGTTCAGCAGTTGAAGAGCAAACTAATAAACTCTTGGCGAGCCAGCAAGTCATTCAGATATGAATCCAGAGGTCACCTTGACTGAAACAATAACTGACCTATGCAAGGATTATGTGGCTCGGTTTATAATAAATGTGGCGTTCAGCATCCAAGAAATTATAAGCAATGTTGATGCACAAAGTTGCAATAGAGCATTTGGCTCTAGCAGTCTGTTTTACTTGTTGAAATTTTCCAATCTTCTTCATTTAGATGATTCTACCGAAAGTAATGATCCCAATATAAGCACCCATACTGAGGATCTTAAAAGGCACCTAGCTGGATTTGGACTAGAGATTGAAAGCGTATCTAAAGACGGGGATTGCGCATTCCGAAGCATAAGAAGGCAGCTACTTAAAATGGATTTTGACAAAACCAAAGGACTAGAAGATCACCTCCGGTCGCTAAATTTGATGGCCAGTTCTGAAGACGAGGATACATTTACCCTACAAGAGGTTTTTGTTGAAGAATTTATTAGAGGGGAAGACGAATATTCGGGATTTGTAGCGGAATCGACAACCACGTTTACAGAAAGAGCCAATGAGTTTAGAATGAAAGGTGTGTTTGATCGTGAAATTGGAGACTTGGTGATGAAAGTCTGTTGTAACGTCTTTAAAGTTTCGATTATCATCATTACCTCAAGTCGCTCTACACCTATCGTTTCATTTGTGCCTGATAGTCCATTGAGTACCACGCCCATATACATCGCTTTCCACTATTATGATGCCGGCCATTATGACGCTGCCAACCAAATCTGTACTTCAGGTATGTAAGCCAACTGACTAAATGTTTTAATTGAATCCTGGTGGTTGAGTCGTCCTTGCTAGGTCCCTTTTCAATTTATATCAGTTTGCTGCGATAGACAGTTTATGAGAAATAGTCTAATGTAATATACCAGACTACATTTGTCGGGATTATTTCAGTCTGGCACTATAATTCCCTCTATTTGCCTATTTACCATACGTTTAACTTCAAATAAAATATATGCCTCGTCAATACCCACACACACACTTTATATGAGAGCTGACATAAGGCAAGTAAATTTATTGCCAAATTAAAATCACGATCAGCTTTCATAACTTCCCTAGCTGGTTTTGTCAGTTACCATGACGGGCTTAGCATCGGTTTCTAGCGGAAACTTTTGTCGTGTCTTATTTGCATGCGTTTAGCTGAGGTCAGGGATAACGAAGAGCTGCCGCTAAATGGAAGTTTGATTTGTCATTGTGGACGACATGCAAAATCAAGAATGCATGGATTCTGTATCCCTTATGCAATAGGGCGCTGTCCATGTGTTCGTCAAAGGCGGCAATGCTCCAAAAGATGCAGATGCTTTAACTGCAAAAATAACGCCCGTAACAATAATGGTACACCCGATGGCTGTAGGTGTGGAGAAGGAGACAGAAACATCAGAAGTGCATGCACCGATGTGCCAGACCAACGAAGATCCAAATGCCCTTGCTATAATTCTAGTAGTTCGTGCTCCGCGGAAAGATGCAAATGGAAGGGCTGCGGGAACTCGTTTGGCAAAAGAAAGGCGGGCAAGAAAGATGTAAAAAAAGAAAAAGGTCCACTACATATACGTCCAGTCCTTCGCCATTGAAAAGGAAACGCACCATGGATTCCTTAAAGGAAAGCAACTCCTCGATTAGCCTGGGCTCCAGGACAAACACAGAAACTTGCCTTTTGGACGCTGTAGAATCTTTCCTGCATTGTGCTTGCTTCCTTCCTACTAAGGAAAATTTAACACATTTATATAATTATGTTGTCAACTCGCGCTTTGCTCGGCAGCTCCAATAACATGTTAGTGAAAAGACGAAAAAGCAAGTGGAGGGAAAGATGAACCTTGAAAAAAATAAATGCATGGCAGCGCGTAATCTTGTTTACGGGGTTGACGCAATTAACCTTTTGTAAAGTATACAAATAACGGCGATACCAAAAGCAGTTCATGTTGTTTAATACGTTGAGTTGGAATAAAGCGAACGTGCTTGTTACCGTATTTCGCATAAGTTAGGAATTTCGCAGCTTTATTTACACTGAAAACGGAGACGTAACGGAAAGAAAGAGAGAGAAAAAAAATCATTTTTTAATTCCTTTTGTAACTGTCCCGTGTGTTGCCCATCAAATCCGAAAAAACCTTCAACTCATAAAACTCATAGCAGATGATTACCTCGAGAGTTTTTAAATTACTTCACGATAAACGAGCGATCTTACACTGAAAAGGTAGACACAACGGACAGATAGAAGGTGAAGAAAAAAGGATTGAGTCTATAGGAATTGCATGGATAAAGTACAGATTGAAACTAACCAGAAAACTATATTCCTATATTTCTGATGACGAATCAAATGATGAACTGCATTTCGTTTTTGCTAGTTCTAAGAATATCTTGTTGACAATATCCCAGACATTGCTTTTCAATGTCATGCAATGATACTCTTGTTGGTAATAGTTAAATGTATAGCTTGATTGTTTTATAGCCACTTGAGAGAAGGCCGTCAAATCCGTAACACCCTATTTCTTAAACAAAACTTTCTACGGTCTACGGTATCAAAAACCATCTTTGCCTTTATAACCGTGTGATAATCCAAATGTTCCGGGTTTGCACCACGTTATATTGAGAGTAGATCAGAAAAATTATTACGGGTCACAAGAATACAATCTATCAGCTCGTAATTTCGTGATTTTCATCATCTCCGAACAGGATATGTATGCGACCGGACGTTCACGACACGCCTGTGTAATATTTTTCCTTTTTTGCGCTAGCGGTTTCTCTGTATTATCTCTGAAACATAGTTGTTACGGCCACGAATGTGGTATGGACGTTAGACCTGGTTTTAGAAGCTTTTCAATGCGACATTCGCTGTTCACGGAGACAATTTGTACCGAACAACTCCGCATCGCCCGCCATCTTCGTTACTTCGATCGATTTATACGAAGAAAGAAGAAAGGTTACACCTACAGCCGGTTACCTTATTACAGTAACCATGTTTCAACCTTTAACATCGAGTTTATTTGCTGCCACGGCGATATCCATCCCCATCCAGGTCCACAGACTGGTGATCGGAATCTGAGAGTTAGCAGTGAGGGGAACAACATGGCGTATGTAAATCCTAGGTCAGATGTATCTGTCTTTTACGCCAACTCAAGGAGTTTGGTTAACAAGATTAATCAGCTGGAACTAGAGATTGCTACCTATCAATATGATCTCATGGTATTTACGGAGACTCACTTGGACAGCTCTATTTTGGATAGTGAACTCTTCCCTTCTATTTATACGGTTTTCAGGCGTGATCGTGTTCAAAATGGTCGACGCGGTGGCGGTATTTTGATAGCTGTACGCGATACGTTGCGTGCGTCTGTGAGAGAAGATGTTAATTTCGATTCCGAATTATTATTTGTCGATATTTTATTCCCGGCGAATAGAAAAATTAGTCTAGGTGTCTTCTATAGGCCGCCTAACAGTAGCATTAACTGCCTGTTGGATCTACAAACGGCTCTTGATACTGTGCTTTCTTCATCACAAAACCCAGAGATGGTCCTTGTTGGCGACTTTAATATTCCCGAATTCGACTGGAACACCGACTGCACTTCTGTGGATTCACCTAACGCTACTTTTTTGTCGGATATCATACACGACAATTTTCTATTCCAGCTGGTCAAAGACCCAACTCGCAACGGAAATATCTTAGACTTGGTATTCGTCACGTCTCTTGACCTAGTCTACGATCTAAAAGTTGGCCTTCCCTTCTCTGACCATAACTCGATCTCTATGCTACTATCAAGAAAATCATTCTCTGAAAGGAAATCGCAGAAGTTGAGCTATTCATTTAAGAAGGCGGATTGGAATCACCTCAGGAATCTTTTACATTACACTCCATGGCATTGTGCCTTTATGGATACTGACATTGATTGTATTTGGGCTGCATGGTCTGATATGTTTTTATCTGCTGTCAACGAGTGTATCCCAAGGCGGACAGTGAAGAGAACTTCGAATGCACCATGGATAAGCGGGGATCTAATTAAGTTGTGTAGAAGAAAGAAAGTGCTTTATAAAAGGGCAAAAAAAACCTGTGCTCTTTCTGATTGGAACAAATATCGTAAATTCAACAACTATGTGAAGAAGGAATGCAACTCTGCACGTAGGCAATTTATAAACAATCTGGCAGATGAACTAAAGACCGGAAACAGTTCAAAGCCTTTTTGGAACTTTGTTCAATCAAAGAGAAAAGTCAAATGTGATTTAGCGTCCTTAAAGGTGAACGATTCGTATCTTAACGACGACCTGAGCATCGCCAATTGTATGAATTCTTATTTCTCATCGGTGTTTACTGTTGAGGATCACGAAAACTTTCCCGACCTTGAATATATTACAGATGAGAAATTATGTAACATCTTTTGTTCTGCCACGGAAGTTGAGAAATTGCTAAGAAATTTGAATATTTACAAGTCCCCCGGGCCCGACTACATATCACCTCGCATCCTAAGAGAATGTGCTCAAGTGTTGTCATCTCCACTGGCTTTATTTTTGAATACATCCTTCTCTCAAGGTCAACTACCAAGTATATGGAAGTCGGCCCACATCACTCCAGTCCATAAGAAAGGGAGCAAAAATCTCATGGAGAACTACCGCCAAATATCACTGACTTGTATTGTTTGCAAGATTGCAGAAGCTGTGGTAAAGTCCCGTGTGGTCGACTTTTGGTCAGACCTCAATCTTTTTAATCCAGACCAATTTGCGTATCTAAGGGGTAAATCGACGTTGGCACAATTACTTACATGTTACAATGACTGGGCAAAGGCTAGGAATTGCTCGCAACAAACGGATATCATCTTCTTAGATCTCTCCAAGGCTTTCGACAGCGTGCCACACGAGCGCTTGCTGTTGAAACTACAACGGTATGGGATAGACGGCTCTCTACTACTGTGGATTAGAAATTTTTTGACGAATAGAAGGCAGCGTGTAGTGTTAAGGGGCAATTGTTCAGACTGGTCACCCGTGATTTCAGGTGTGCCTCAAGGAACAGTACTCGGCCCAATCCTATTCATTATTCGGGGAATCTTTTATATAGGGTTAACCTCTAGAATATCCCCTTTCGAGAGATACTTTTACAATTTTTATTTTCCTTCTCTTGAATAAAGTATTGTAATTGTAATTGTAATTGTAATTTATAAATAAGAAGTCATTAATCATATCGTAATCTATCAATATTGAAACCATAATCAGTTGTCATGAGGGTGAAAGTGCAAGAACGTGCCTAACTCAGAGTATGTGTGGGTGAACAAACTAAAACGAGATTGACTCTGAGTAGGTGGGCCTAAACGGAGTATAACCAGGTTAACTTGACGTATATGTCGGTCAACCAGAAAACACGAAGTTAAAATTTTGTAGATAAGGGTAAACGTGGTTAAACGTGGCTAACTCAGGGTAGATGGGGGATCATGAGGTAGAACGTACTTTCCTGAGGGTAGATGAGGGCGAACGTCGTAGAACGTGGGCTAACGTGGTAGAAGATGGCTGACTTAGGGTAGACGGGGGTGAACGTGATAGAACATGGTTAACTTACGGTATATAGGGGTGAACGTGGTTAAACATGGTTAACTCAGGGTAGATGGGGTTGAACGTGGTACAACATCGCTAACTTAGGGTATATGGGGGTGAACGTGGTTAAACATGGTTAACTTAGGGTAGATGAGAGTGAACGTGGTAGAACATGGATAACCTATGGTAGATGTGGATTAACGTAGTAGAACATGGCTAACTTAGGGTAGATGTAGGTTAACGTGGTAGAACATGCCTAACTAAGGGTAGATGTGGGTCAACGTGGTAGAACATGGCTCACTAAGGGTAGATGTGGGTTAACGGGGTAAAATATGGTTAACTAAGGGTAGATGTGGGTTAACGTGGAAGAACATGGCTAACTAAGGGTAGATGTGGGTTAACGTGGTAGAACATGGTTGACTTAAGGTAGATGTGGGTTAACGTGGTAGAACATGACTAAGTTATGGTAGATGTGGGTGAACGTGGTAGAACATGGTTAACTTAAGGTCGATGTTAGTTAACGTGGTACAATATGGCTAACTTTAGGTGGATGTGGGTTAACGTGCTAGAACATGGCTAACTGATTTTTGTGCATAGAAAAGGAGTTCTGTAAACTGCCTTCTAGTCGACATTATCTGGTGTTTCGAGCATGCATTCTGTTGCCCATTTTCTTTGGGCCTCAAATGGGTTCTTTTGTTTTTTGCTCGTCAGAATTTTATATACTAGTCTGTTTGGTTTTGTCGTCTTTAGGAAGGTGTCGAAGGTAGTTTCGTATGCAGTATCACAGTTGTTAAAGTTAGCTTCATTGCTTTTTTGTAAGGCCTTAACAGCTGATAAGATGCTTTGAAATGTCTTTAAAGTTATAGAAAGATAGGAAACTATTCGCATCATTCATCAAATGGCCCCCTGTTTTAACTCCCTTTACAGACCATGAACGATAGTATACAGGTTTGTTACCGACACGTATAAGAGAGTTATGCCATAGAATTTGCGCCTTTAGCTGATCAATGGTGGAGAAATAAGTTTCAAGTGAGATTTCTGACCAGATGTGGAGTATTTCTGAAGTAAAGGCCTCTGCAGTTTATAGTTTTTAACAGATCTTGTTTATTAAGGTTGGTACGAAAAAATTCGACACCACCTAAATTTTGTAATTCATAGTCAAACAAAAGTTTCCATTTTCCTTGATTTTCCGGATCTAGATATTTTTTTACCCAACTTGATTTAAGAGCTTTGTTGAAAATTTTGATATCAATCATCCTTAACCCTCCGTTCTCGTAGTCGTTGATCATTATGTCGCGCTTTACCTTGTCTTCCTTGCCATCCCATAGAAAATTGAAGAACATATTATTTATTTCTGCTAGAGCGCTGTGGTTGGACGGCAGAGGGGACAGGATGTAAACCAGTTGAGAGGTTAAAAACTGTAATTTTTCCTAGTAAGGTTAAACGGCGCAGTTCCCGGCAGCTTAAGCTGTTTCTGATTTTGGTTAGTTTTTCGTCGTAATTAGCTTCTATAGTGGTTTTGGGGTTGGTGGAGAGCCATACGCCTAGAGCCTTAACCTTATCTTTTACCCATTTAAAATCTTTGTCGGGTCTGAGATGTGCTTCATTTCCAATATAAGCACCGATCCACAAAGCTTCAGTTTTCTTGCTATTCAATCGGAGACCAGAAATCTCGCTGAAAAAGTCTAATATTTGTAAGGAGGTTGTTAAAGAGGCGGGCGATCCATCTAAAACAAGGGTAGTATCATCCGCGTATTGACTGATTTTTACTTCTTGCTCGTTTATTTTTATGCCCTTAATGTTCTTATTTTTCCGTATTGTTTCGGCTACACAGAGAATAAAGAGATACGGAGAGAGAGGGCAGCCTTGTATTACCCCCCTTTCAAGTTTGAAGAAGTTGCTAGACCAACCGTTGTTAAGAATGCAGCTTTCTGTGTTATGGTAAAAGAGCTTGATCCAGTTGATAGCAGATTGCCCAAAATTGTAATACTGTAAAGTTTTTTGAAGAAAAGACCATTCTACCGTGTCGAAGGCCTTTTCAAAGTCGAGAAAAAGTAGAAGTCCTGGAATGTTCTTCGCGGCTGTATACTTTATAATGCCATCAACGAGTCGAATATTTTCTCCAATAAATCTACCTTTAAGAAAACCCGATTGGTCATAGTTAATAATATTTGGGATAACCTGTTTAAATCTATTGGCAATAGCTTTAGCTGCTATTTTGTAATCGCAGTTTAGTAGTGATATGGGGCGCCAATTTTTGATTAAATCGGGTTCTGCATCTTTTTTTGGTATGAGTTTGATGATCCCTCTACGTTGAGTTACTGAGAGCTAGCCGCTGCGGTAGGCGTAGTTTATCGAATTTAAGAAGAGGTCGGAGATATCATTCCAAAAGACTTTATAAAATTCTGCTGGTAAACCGTCTGAGCCCGGGGTCTTGTTACATTCCATATCCTTAAATGCTTTTTTGTTCAGTTAGGTTTAGTTTTTTCTCCGTTTGCATACCGAAGAAGATGCTGTTTGTCAGTTTATTTTGAGAGCCTTTGCTTGAACTGTGAAGGCGTTTGTAGAAGGTTTCACACTCGTTCAAAATTTCTTTGTCTGTACTAACAAATTGTTCATCATCCAGTTTTTCTGGGTTTAAAAAATATTTTGTGTTCTTTTCACTTTTATTGTGCCATCGGCACTTAGCCCGCAAGATTGTACCTTTTGTTCGGTATTCAATTAGTTTTTGTAATTCTAATTTTTTGGAGTTCAAAGCGCCCAGGATGCCTTTCTTTTCCTTCTCATCGATATTGTTGGATTCAGCTAAGCGTTGTAAGCTGTTAATTTCTTTGTCAAGCTCCTCTTACCGTGATATTTTAGCCTTTTTGACCGTGGAGTATTTTAGAGACTTTTCTCTAATTTTTAGTTTTATCATTTCCCACATAAGGGCATCATCAACGAAACTATCATTTTTGTATTCTTCTTGAGTATTTTTAATCGTAACACGTATTTGGTTTATGTAATCAATTTCTGATAGGAGCGAGGTATTAAGTTTCCAAAAACTTGGGCCTCTCTTGTTAGAGTGTGTGGCAATCGTGACCTCTATTAAAGAGTGGTCCGTTTTGTATCCGGTGGCGATATTAGTGGATTTAACATTGCACATTAAACTTTGCGTAACAAGGAAAAAATCCAAGCGACATTGAATTTCTGGGCGTTTTCGCCGCCACGTATATCTAAGGTTGTCCGGGTTTAGGACTCACCATGCGTCCACTAAATCAAATTCATCACAAAAACCTTTTGATGTTTTAACCGATTCTGTATGTGTCCTAGCCAGACCGCCCTTTTTATCTATGTCCAGGTTCAAGACCAAGTTGAAGTCCCCTCCAATTATTATATCGTCGCACTCAAAATCATTTAAATGGTCAAAAAAATTCAGAAAGAAATTTGGATCGTCCTCATTAGGCGCGTAGAGTGTGGCTATAGTTATAGATTTTTTATCTAATGTGATATCGCAGATGATGAATCTGCCGTTGGGATCCACGTATGTTCGTTTAAGTTGAAAATCAAAGTTGTTATTGAATAGAATGGCAACTCCTCCTTTAGCACTGGTACAGCAGCTGAAAATTGTTTTGTATCCCCATTCAGCAGACCATGAAGGGATCGTGATTTCTGAGCAGTGCACTTCTTGAAGCATGTAAATTGAAAACTTTTTCCTTCTGAGCCAGTTAAACATTTCTCGTCTTTTCAGTCTGTCCCTGAGTCCTCTCACATTAAGAGGGCCTATTTTAAGATCCGTAAACTTAGCAGAGAAGAGAACATTAGGAAAAAACCATGCAGAGAAACTAAACTAAAATCATTATGGTTATTATAGCAAAAACATGATGTTTGTGTTTTCAAGCAAGCGGAATAAATACAAAAGAATAACAGAAAGCACACATAAAAAAGTTTCATTGTCAGTTTGAGTCCCAGCAGAGTTGGCTGTCATAATCATAATAGGTGGTGGGTCAGCTCATTAGTCCTTGCGATTAATTTGCATAGGTTTTTTTTAAAAAAATGTTTTTGTTAAGAGAAGAGGGAAAAGGATAAATTACTTTAAGTAGGCTGGGATATTCTTATAATCATATCTTTCGTTATTAATTAAAAGATATCGGTCAACAACCTTCGCGTTTGGATGCCCTTGACTTTCCCTTGCCTTCATCATCGCTTTGATTAATACTTTTCTTTCATCTTGTATCGCTTTCGCGAAATCTTCGGTTATGTAGACATCGGGGTAATTCTTTCACTGCTTTATCTTACCTCTGTCGCTCCAAATTTCGTTCCTGTCTTCACGGCTGATGAAACGGGCGATGATGATCTGAATCTATTCTGGATTTTCTTACCCACTCTGTGAACTGCATGGAATTTTATGTTCGACGCGTCTATGCCCATTTCGTTTTGAATTACGCCACGAATCAGAACTTTACAATCCTTGCCTTCCTGCTCTGCAATATTGTTGAAACGTAAGTTTTCTCGACGGGTGTATTGTTCAAAAATGACTAACTTAGGGAAGATGTGGGTTAACGTGGTAGAACATGGCTAGCCCAGGGTAGATGCAGGTTAACGTGGTAGATCATGGCTAACTTAGGGTAGATGTGGGTTAATGTGGTAGAACATGGCTAGCTTAGGGTAGATGTGGGTAAACGTGGTGGAACATGGCTAACTAAGGGTAGATGTGGGAAATTGTGGTAGAACATGGCTAACTAAGGGTAGATGTGGGTTAACATTTTTTTTTTTTTTTTTAAACAATTTTATTTACAAGACGATCACTTACACTACTTACAGCATTAATTACACTCACATTGTACTTGCTACTAACACTACTGATACTTATACTTACACAAATTATGCATACACTACATTACGATACATGTATTACAATACTATTAACATTAATTTAATTTACGGTTGGCAAAGTTCTTTTCAATTAGAAGACAATCACAAGTAAACATACAGGTCAAAAATGAAGTTAAGTATAAGTCTAATCTAAAAACAACAGCAGTATGAAAAATTAAAGTAAAAAAGCCCACGTGCGATAAAATTTCGGAAGTTCTTTTTTTGCGGTCGCGATCTCTTTTAGGATTTCAAGTTTTCCCGTGATGAACAGTAGGAAGATTTGAAAATCTAAGATGTCTCCGCAAAGGCTTGTGCAGAAAATGTGATATTTGGCTAACAATAGGCAATAATTTAGGACTTGCCAATGCTTTGTCCTATAATGCCAGCCATAGAGTATATGACTTGTGGATAACGTTATTGTTTCATTTGTTTTTTGGTGCCACCAGTCTTGAAACAGAATCCAGAAGTCGAGTATTAGTGTGCAGTTTATTAATAGGTGATGCAACGTTTGTTTTTCTGTATTGCATAGGTTGCATAAGGGGCTTTCTGAAATGCCGTCTCGGTAAAGAGTGGCGCGAGTTGGAAGCACGTTATGAATCACTTTATACTGAAACATTATTATTTTAACTTCGTTTGTAACTTTAAATGGCATAAGATAAACGTTCTTGATGGTAGTTTTTGTAAATCCGTGGCGTAGAATTTTGGTTTCGGCAGTGGGAGGAACAAAGACGGTGTTTAAAAGAGAAGAGTAAATAGAACTGGTTCTTAGGCTGTTTACAGTAGTGTTCGCGTGTGTGACGTTTGGAATAGGGTTTGTAAGAATAGCTTTCCAGTCTTTTGGGATTGCGTTGACCAAGCCATAGTATGTGGTGAAAGGCACATTTAAATTAAATTTTGTGACAAATTCATGCCACTTCAAAAATTTCTGATTTTGGTTTAAAATGTCGCTTATCTTAGTAATACCGGCGTCATACCAAGTTTGGTAAAAGACAGGTTTTTTTCCTATAAGAATTTTTCTGTTATTCCACATTATTTCGTTTTTAGGATTTATTTTGGAATCGATGCCCGTTGAGATTTTAAACTCGCACATGGTAGAACATAGCTAACTAAGGGTAGATGTGGGTAAACGTGGTAGAACATGCCTAACTAAGGGTAGATGTGGGTTAACGTGGTAGAACATGGCTAACTTATGGTAGATGTGGGTTAACGCGGTAGAACATAGCTAACTAAGGGTAGATGTGGGTTAACATGGTAGAACATAGCTAACTAAGGGTAGATGTGGGTAAACGTGGTAGAACATGGCTAACTAAGGGTAGATGTGGGTTAACGTGGTAGAACATGGCTAACTTATGGTAGATGTGGATTAACGTGGTAGAACATGATTAACTAAGCGTGACATGTGGGTTAACATGGTAGAACATGGTTAACTAAAGGTAAATGGGGGTTAGCGTGGTAGAACATGGTTAACTTAAGGTAGATATGGATTAACGTGATAGAACATGGCTATCTTAGGGTAGATGTGGGGTAACGTGGCAGAACATGGTAAACTAAGGGTAGATGGGGGTTAACGTGGTAGGAAACGGCTAACCAAGGGTAGATTGAGGTTAACTGGGTAGAACGTGGTTAACTCTTGGTAGCTGTGGGTTATCGTGGTAGAGCAAGGTTACAAAAAGATTAACTTAAGGTAGAAGGGGTTAACGTGGAAGAATAAAGCTAACTAAGACATATCGTAAGTCTTACATGAAGCTTGTAGCATGAATATTGTCAGCCATTTTGTCGTCTATATGGCATTCAGCCATGGCGTATATACCCACTATAACTGTGAATGTTTACGCGATTTAACACTAACTACTCTTATTTAGTATAAATCTACTAGCTTTCTATCATTAATGCCGGTCTCTGATTGGCCATGTTACTCGCTATCTATTCGGTGATAGATAATGAGTAGCGTTTGTCGACAAAATGGCGGCTGCTTCTTCGCGCTTTCAAATTGTCTGCGGGAAGAATTTAGATAATTTACTTGTTTAGTTTTGAACGACTAGTTTATACTAAAACAGTTAGATTATTCGCTCTCGGTTACTATGCACGATAGCTGATTCGGGCCGCGCGCTCATCAGCCATCACGCGATAGAAATCTCGAGCTCATAATGCAATTGTTAAATATAAAATCTGCAGAGCAAGTGGGTATTTAGTGATTTTTTAGTGATCTAGTGGGGAGAGGAGGGATAGGGGGGTCAGAACCTCTCGCTTCCCGTACTCTGCTCTCCCGCTTCCCGTACCCTGCTCTCCCGCTTCCCCGATCGTTTATCTTCCGACTCCCGCCTTTTTCAGTCCTGCTCCTGTCCCTTGTAAATTTGAAGACTCAAAGCGCAGTTCTTAAGCATTTCCATTGTTTTTAAACATTCTGCGCAAGATTAACACTGTCATATGGTCTCAGTTTAATGAAGTTTTGACTTACTCGTTTATCTATTTTGTTTGAGAATTTTACCATTTCAGTCCATTTTCACATCACATTTGTTTCTGACATCCGTTTTCAGTGACGACGGTCTTAAAAGTTCTAATTTGCAATTCTGAATCGTCCCGTGTTTTGATAAAGTTGGATAGTGACTAGATACGCGTTTCCAGCAACCAGTCCGGCGTTTGTTGGGAACATGCAATTAAAATACGGAAATAGGATATGACGGACTTGACCAAACGTCCCAGGCAAATTTCTAATATTCTTATTTATCGATTGGCAATTCTAAGTACATCTAAACGAAGCCTTCCATCTGCCGAGGTGGCCGCTGTGATCTCCTTCTGCTCCAATTGATTGTTGACCTGTCAAGTCTGTCTCCTCTTCCGAGTAATTTTGTGATTTTATCTAAAAGACCTCTCCAGGATTTTTTTTCTCTTCAACTTTTGACTTTGATCAGGCAGCGAAAATCTATCGACATTGCTAGAAAGAGCGCCTAAAAGTTAGTAAAAATAACTAATGGCCAGGTTTGAGAGAAAGTGTTACAGACGTGTGACGTGTATGTGCAGGGGGGCACAAACTCCCCCCCCCCCCCCACCCCGAAAAACATTTTCCAACTTTGCGAAGCTATAACTTTGCGACTTTAAAAGATATAACTCCAAAACTTTGCTATTTCTACTTATTTTAAGGTGCTCTTTCCAGCAGTGTAGAGAGATTTACATGGCCAATATAAAAAGTTAAAATTGGTATTTGGTATTAATTTTTCCTCCGTTTCAACAGATTAGAGTCTAATGAATAATTACAAGTAAGATGAGAGGATGGAGAAGGGCATAATATAGCAAGCTAATTAGATGCCCCTTACCTTAAATTACAATTTTTCATACAGTAAAAGGAAGCGATACAATTAGATATAAGATATATAGATACAAATATAAGAGAGGGAATAGGAATCACACCTTAAACAACAAATATTTAAGTAAACATGATCATACGAAGACATTTATCAGCACTGGGAAAGGTAATGTGAGAAAAGTGCTCTATTAAAAAGTTTTTTAGTGGGCTTCTCCCGTATTGATATAGGAGTATCATTTCAATAGTAACACCCTATAACTGTATAATCGTGGATCTCAGATACAAAAGAAAGTGCAAAATTAGAAGATTATTTTTCTAGAATATGATCGTAGAATAGTTTATACGTACTCAATTTGAATATGTCTGGGAGCTTAATTAGGCCAAGGCCTACATAATGGGGAGTAACATGGTCATGAATTGGTACATTGTTGATGATTCTTATAGCTTTGTTTTGTAGCTTCACCAACTGAGGCAATGGAGCTTCGTAATTATTACCCCACAATATGCAGCCGTATGTTGAATAAGGATGTACAAGTGCACAGTATACACTTACAAGAGTTTGAACTGTTACATGTCGCTTCAGTTTTGCGATATGTTTAGACTTTTGCTAATTTTACTGCTAATATAATCAGTATGATCATGCCATGACAGAAAGGAATCGATAACTTATCCTAAGTATTTAACGGTGTGAGACTGTTCAAGGTATTGATCGGCTAACTCAAGGGGGGATATAAATTGTAATTATTTCTCTGTCGTGGTTGGAAAACCAGGTATTTTGTCCTACTTAAATTCAGGGTTAACTTATTTGAGCATAGCCATTCATAGACTGGTGGTAGCTCGGAACTTATTCGCTGGATCAATACATCTAAATAGAAGAAAACTTTAATAGGTACTCCCCAAGGGGCTTTTCAGCGTCTATTTACATAACTTCATCAGAACAATAATATCAAAAACTAATGACTATTTACATTAATATCACTAATTATATCAAAATTAATAACTGTTTGCAAGAATGTGACTCTTAAGTTTCTCCTTAAATGCCTTTAGGGAGGCACACTATCTTAATTCAGGAGATACATTGTTCCAGAGCCTCGCCCCTCTAAAGGCAAAGGACCGCTGACCAGACGCTGACCTAAAGAATAGAATCTGTAGAGCTTCACGATTTCGTGTCCTACGATTATGAATGTCCGATATTTTAACAAACTTACTACTCAAGTAACTAGGGGCAATATGGTTCATGCATTTGTAAGTCATGACAGTGGCTCTGAAAAATAAAAGCTGATCTACAGAGAGCCAGTTTAGTTCTACAAGCAAAGTTTTGCACTAGCTGTAACTTCTTGATGTTGGTCGTAGAAGTGTTGGACCACTCTGTCGAACAGTACAGCATTTTACTAAAGACTAACGATGATATTAATTGTTCGAGCGTTTTCCCATCAAAACTATTTTTTACTCGATTGATCTGGCATAGTTCTGCCACACAGGAGGACACGACGTTGGAAATATGGCAGTCATATGTGAGGTGAGAGTCCAGGGTAACACCTAAATCCTTCGCTGACGCGACTGGTTCTAAGTACTTGCCCAGAAAGGACACCACAGGAGAAGAGGAAAACCTCTTCCTCAGCTGCCTAGTTGCGATGAGCATAAACATGGTCTTGTCTGGGTTTATCAACAGCTGATTTTCACAGCACCAAGCTGCGACGCGCAGTAGGTCTTGTTCTAGGTTTGCAATCGCTGTGTCTACGTCAGGTAAAGAAAAGGAGAGAAAGACCTTGGAATCGTCGACTGCTGTTAAAGATGTGTCATCTGCAAAAAATCTTACAGTAAAGTGATTAGTAGCTCTGGCTGTATCGTTTATATAAACTATAAAGAGAAATAGCACTAATATTGACCCTTGTGGTACTCCTGATTTCAATAAGTAGAAATTAGACTCGACACCATTAACGAACCACTGGTTTTCACCGGCACGAATGCCATATAGGTCAAGTTTGGAAAGTAAAATGGAATGGTTAACTGTGTCAAAGTCTTTGCTCAAGTCTAGAAATATAGATACAGCATAGCTACCTTCGTCAATAGCTTTAGTTATATCATCTACTAAGTCAACCAAGCAGTCAGTTGCAGTTTTTCCGGCTCTAAAGCCAAACTGGTTCCATACAAGAATATTTTCCCTGTTGAAATGAAATATCAATTGATTAAGAATGCATCTTTCAAAAATGTTACTTAGGGCTCAAAGGACTGATATAGGGCGATAGTTGTTACATAAGGAGCGAGAGCCCTGTTTAAAAATTGGGATAACTTTGGCAACTTTTAAACTGCCTTGCTTAAGTGATAAATTAATGTCATAGGTCAATGGACTATAAATTATAGGTGAGGCAGAAGATAATAGCAAAGGATGAACTTTGTCAAAACCAAACGATTTCTTAATATCAATACTTTCTAATAATGATAAGACCTCCACTTCATTTACTCTAATAACGCGAAACGATTCTTTTTTCCTGTGCTCGTAAGAAGAGGAACGGTGATTTGATTTGGGCAGTTTAGATGCAAGTTCGGCTGGAACACCGCAGAAGTACTTGTTGATCGCACATGATATTGAGAACGGCTGTTCAAAGTTTTTGTCATTTACTTGCAATTTTTCAATGTTGGAAGATGGCCTCTTTTTGTTCATAATCACATTAATGTTATCCCACATTTTCTTAGAGTCTAAGTATATTACCATAATATAGTGCGTGATATATTTTGTTGATGGCCATTATTTTGTTGCGATAAAGTTTGTATTTATCATCATAATAGGAGTTACGGGTTGTCAGCCATTTTTTATACAGCTGATTATGAATTAAAAAGTTAAAATAACCATGGAAAGGTCCATTTCATCAGATTCCATAACACGTTCAACTCCTGAGTCTGAAAGAATCTTGCAGAATGTTTCCTCAATAAGTTGCAACCGGCTATCAGTCTTCCATGTGCAGACCTTTTACTGCCGCACCGAAAAATACTAACGTGTACTAAGACCTAATAAAATGGTCTTTGACGACATAGAGTTGAGATACTTTCCTAACCAAGTCGCGCACTCAGACTTGCTTATAATACACGACACATGTGCCCTAATGCCGCTCGACGTAACCACCGTAAAAGGGTTTACATTTTCACCGGAAGTAAGCCTGTTTTTCAGCCCAAGCGTGAATTTTCGTTTCCTCGATTGCTCAGAAGACGCTAAATGCGCGTCAAATAACATTTTGGGTTCTTGTTTTCGACAGTATTTTAACGTATTAATAAATGACAATAATTAGCGTTTTGCATTTCTCTCCCGCTTCCCGCCCTTTTAGAATTCCCGCTTCCCACCCTTTCCTCTCCCGCCTCCCGTACCCTTCCCGCCCTCTATTCTCCCGGGCTCCCGCCTCCCGGTTCCCCCCTCTTCTTTCCCACCATACACGGGAAATTGACTATAATGAGAAAAGTTGATTGCATCTGTGTCTCCAAAGAGGTCGAAAATGTTGTTCTATCTTATTTGCTGAAGTGTGCAATGTTTAGTTTTATATAAAATAAGAACATATTTCAAATGTTAGGCTAAAGAGGTTCTTGTACAGAAGGGGTCCAATTGGCAAACTTCAGCCTAACAGGTTCTTAAAAAGTGGGTTCTTACTTGTGGGTTTTTACTGTAAACCTACTCAAGTGTCTGCAACAGTTAGTGTCTTATTAAATTTTCTTTTCAGCACCGTAAAATCAGTTGCCCATTTAACATGAAAGGTCTATTTGAAATCAAATGAGCACTCTACAGTGGTAGTATTGGCTACTTACCAAATTATTCAAACCTTTTTTACTCACTTTCGACTTGTGGCTAAATTTTGACTCGTCAATTTGAATAATGACCCCTGGTCCACCAAGCCTTGGGATTGAGTGTAAGATTAAAGCCTGCCAGGCCACTTCTCTACATTTTCGAGCTATTTTGATGAGAACTTTGCGCGACGCAATTCCCTCGAAAAATATGGCTCTCAAGGAATCTTTTTGAGCCCATTTCCAGAGAAACTGAACCTGCCGCTATAGTGAGAGCCTGCTACCTTCAAAAAACGATCCGCTCCGGAGTGATTTCACTAGTCCACATCGGTTGCATTTCCTGTCAATCCAATCATACCTGTTGTCACAAAACAACCCTTTTCATCTTTTTAGTGGCTAGGAATAAATACCTTGCGAATAATCTGCTATTTACTGGCTTTTTACATACCACTGATATCCATCAGGTTCCCGTCGGCAAATAATAATATTAATCCGGTGTGCACATCTAGAGAAATTAACATTTTTTTTCAGGAGCCTTTTCCTCTGTAATCAATGTATGAGAACCAATTTCGTCCTTAATTCATTTTAGTAAATAAGAGGAGCAAGTCTCTCGCGGAAAAAGTCTGGCATGTCTAAGTGAGTGGCGCGTGAACTGCGCAGAACAGCCGGAACACCGTGCTTCGTATCGGGGAAATACCTTAATACTGGGTGTTTTTGACAGGCTTGTTTTCGGATGAAACTTAATCGAAGGGGGAAAAGGGGCTATTATCGAAGGGATCTTTGTAATACAAGACTGGGGAATTTTTTTCGAGGTGGGGGTTAACAGGAATTTTACGGTATTACGCTCTACATTCCCATCCCATTTGCTAAAATTCCAGTTACAATTCTCACTAGTAACTGTCTATTCTTTTACTGGTTTCGTGTCGCTTCCTCGAACTTTCTGTACCTGGCCACTCCTGGATCTTCCGGTGTTCATGGTTTTAGCACGGAAAAATATCTTTTAATAATGGGCACAATTTAACTACCACACAATAGCTGGAAATACCACTCATTCCAAAGGTGTGGCTAACAACCCATAATTCCCTAATTCGCTCTGATGAAGGCTGGGGTAAAAGCTCAAAACGTGAGCTGTCGAATTCTTGTAACGTGGTCAATTTACCACATGAACTTAGTTGCTGAACCAAATTTCGCGTCGATCGATACTAGCAGTGATCACACGGTCGACATATCGATCGCTACCTAATGGTCGGCTGTCGGCAGCATGTCGATGATATATCAGCGTAGCAAATCATTTCATTCTCAGCAGTATCCCTCCTCAAACGGCAGCTATCTTGTCTACTACGCCGTCAGCTAGTTAGTGAGTGAGCTATTTCGTAGATTTCCTGCAATAGCAAAAGTTACTTTGAACAGGGTTGTACAGGGTAATTCGAGACGCCTGATTTGAGGGCGAAAAACTCGTGATTCGTGAAAAGAGTTCAATTTTAGTTGTGATTAGTGAATTGATAGCCTCACCTGGGGCCCGTTTCTCGAAACTCCCCAGACTTTCTGGGTCTTATTTCGGGTGCTGTAATTTCCTACGTATCTCAAAGACGAAGACGTTTCTAGGAGTGAAATTTACAACAAGTTTGCCCTTTCGTATCTTGAAATCATAGTAAAAGGCCAGCTTTCTAGAAAAGGCAGATCGCAGTTTTTGAAATGGCTTTTCGGCCCGGAGAGTTTACGGGACTTTCGAGAGAGATCCGTGAACGTGATCCGTGTTTTGCGGATTGTGATTCGTGAATCATGGGTAAATTTTCGTGCAAACTGAGAATCTAATAGTAACTAATGATCAATAAACTGTTTTTATATAAGTACTGAGACTTATTCCTGAAATGAGAGTGATGAAAATAATCTTTCAGTTTAAAGTCACAGCCAATAAGCGACGCCAACGATGAAATTTCAGAGTGGAAAAGCATGGTTCGCGGTGTCTGATTGGACAGACGATGAATAGTAATCGCACGTACGAAATTTCAGAGTGAAAAAGCATGGTTCGTGGCGTCTGATTGGACGGACGATGATTAGTCATCGTACGTACGAGGAAACTACGTCATTCAGGCGCGAAAACTGGCAAGCTGCGTTCAGTTTCAGTTCAAACCGGAAAGATTTGTGGATGCCGTTTCGGTTGACAATTTCATCGCAGAACAAGACACAAAGAGATGTAAAACTTTTGCACACAAAGAAATTTGGGTTTAGCAACTAAGTTCATGTGGTTAATTGACCACGGTACAAGAATTCGAGAGCTGACGTTTTGAGCGTTTACCCTAGCCTTCGTCAGAGCGAATTAGGGAATTATGGGTTGTTAGCGGTATATATACTGAACGAAACAAAGAATGAAATATATATTAATTGCCAAATTTGAAAAGGTCATAGACAGGCCTACACAGACTCCCCTGTGTGGTTTTACGTTTGCGACGCAAAAGCCTTTAATTAAAGCTTCGCTCTGACGAGTATGTCTTTGAGCGATTTACCTCTTTTGTATGATATAATCGGAGGCGTTTTGAAAATTGTTTTCAGCAGTGGCTGATTTTGGATGAGGTTCCATTCTTGCATCAGTATTTGTTGTAAATGTTTAACCCCTGGGTGGTATGCTGTCACAAAAGGCAATATTTTGACTTTAGTTTTTTTGGTTTGTTTTTTAAGTGTCGACTGCCTTGCGGCAAACGAGACCTCAGATAACGTTTTTTCAATTAGGCTTTTTGGGTAACCACGTGCTTCAAGTCGTGTTTTGAAATTACACATGGCCTCCTGGAAATTTCTTTCCGTGGAGTTTGTTCTTAGAAGTTCTTAGCTTCTCCTTTAATGAAGCCTTTCTTAACACCTGGCGGGTGGCAAGATGAATAGTGTGTATATTGAAAGGTCTCGGTCGGTTCGTAGTGAGTTTTGACGTCGAGGATAGCTTCGTTTTGGAATCTTTCACCTTTGTAGACAACCGTGTCTAAGAATGTGATTTCAGTCTCTAAGATTTCAGCCGTGAACTTTATAGTTGGATGGAACGTGTTAGCTTGTTCTATGAATAGATCAATGTCTTGTTTACGAACATCCCACAGGGAGAAAACGTCGTCAATGTAACGCTTCCATACTCTCGGCTTGATACTGCTTTGGTGAAGCAGTTTTGTTTCAATTTCTGCCATAAAGAGATTGGCGAAAGCAACCGCCATTCGTGTTCCCATGGCAGTTCCAAAACATTGGAGATAGTTTACTCCGTTGAACTGGAACGAATTTTCTTTCAGTATAAGCCCGAGCATTTGTTTTAAGTAGTGGGACGGAATGGGAGGGCTGTTATTGTGGTATTTTTCGTATGCTTGGCATACTATTGTGATACCCTCTTCTTGTGGGATGTTTGTGTACAAGCTTGTTACATCCATTGATACTAAAATAGTATCATTTGACACTTGCGTTTTCTCTATAAAGTTGATGAAATCAGTTGTATCTTTGAGATAGGATTTTTGCTTTTGAACAATAGGCTGTAATAAATGATCCACAAAGGATGATATCCTTTCAGTTGGTCCTTCGCAGCCCGATATAATCGGTCTACCCACTGGCAAAGGTTTGTGGATTTTTGTTAAAGTGTAGAAAATCAGTATTCTGGGCGGATTGGGAGTCTGTGAAAGCCACTTTTTTGTCATATCGTCTATATGTTTGCCATTGTGCAGTTGAGCAATAAGCTCATTAACTTTTTTTAATGTGTCAGTGACCATGGGGTTTTCAAGAGGTCGGTAGTGGTCTCTGTTGTCACGGGTGTTTCAATAAATTTGAGCCCTTTTGCTAACACGCTGACTTGGTGATCAGTTAATGTATTGTCTGAAAGGTTTTTAAGGTATTTTTCATTTTTCTCCCTTTCTGTAGTCACTCGCTTGTGTAGTGTATTTTTTCTATGCTTTTTGCGTTTATTATTCTTGGATAGCCTTTTTGCTGTAGTGGGTTTGGCGACTGATTTTTCAGAGATGACACTGTTGTACTTTTCAACATGTTTATTATCACTCTGAAAGCGTGTAAATATAAGATCTTTCAGTTCTGAAAGCTGATTTTCTATTTTGTCTATCCTGTCGACATCAGTATTTACAATGTTCCTCAAGGGCGAACGTGATCTTTCGCGTGTATTTACATTGTATTGTGATCGAGACTTGGCAATATTAGTCTTTTCAAGTTTGTTCTTGTGACTAACAAGTCTACGCTGATGGAAGCGCACTAGGGCGCTAACGTATTGTTCTTCGGCGTGACTTTTAATAGCGCTTATTTCCTGTCGAAAGGTTTCGTCAGGCGTGACGTTTGCCTTCGCCTTGTATTGAAGCGACTTAGGGCAAGTCTTTTGTTGTAAGTGTCTCTCCAGTTTTAAAATGGAGGTTTCAGTTCCTTGCTTCTTGAACTGGATAGCGCTGATGGTGTCTTCATGTTTCCTCTTCCTTGGCTGCCGCGTGGATCGGCTATTCCTCGGAAGGTTTTCTTTTTGACGGCTTTCTTTTTGAAGGCGTAGACCTTCGTTGCTGCGTTGTTTGGCTAATACAGCTTTATGCCTTGGCTCGAGTTGTGATGCTGGAGGGCTATCCTCTGGGTCCGATTCTAGGTTCGGACCAGTGTACGTTAATTCCATCGCCTCGTCCAGATTTGGACGGTAGTCTGGCGTTTTTGGTGGCCGCAATGGTGTTTCAAAAGCTGACATCTTTTTCAGGTAAAACTGAAAGTGAAGTATATCGTCTAGCAGGACCGGCGGTTTCGATTCTTAAAGAATCTCTTCAGCTGCTTTGTTAAGTCAGGCTGTGTTAATCAGGGACAGGCAGAGAAACTCTCAATTCCAATCCCGCCAAAAAGGGTGGAAAACCATCCTTTTATACTTGGTTTACCTGCGGTTAGGATCAACGGTGTTCCGTTTTCATTGGTTCTCTCTGGAAATATATACTGAACGAAACAAAGAATGAAATATATATTAATTGCCAAGTTTTGAGCGACGACGATATTTATAAATAATGATAATTACTATAGCTTTATTCAGCCGAGCTGTCACTCAAAGATGGAGTTTTTTCATTACATTAACACAGTTAACTGAGTAGTGATCAAAGCCCGCACTGGAGGAATCTCGCTCCGCTACCGCCGAATCTTTGAGACTGAGGCCTACAGTGGATGTCAGTGATGATTTGAACTGGACTTTACAAAGGACAGGTTGGATAAGTCCTGTAAGATATACATCCCGGACAAATTAAGTATGTAACATTGAGTGCATTATCATAATTATCTTAGATAGATCTCCTAAATTTTATCTGATATACTAATGGGGTGGTGGTGGTCGGGTGGGGGAGGGGAGGATCCTTAGCCTCTCTTTGTCGATGAAACGCCTAAAGAGTTTCTTTGTTATTTTCCGGTGTAAAAGCTTTCTGTAGGTAGGAAAGGAAGAAGTCTGCCTTCTTCCTTGAATCGTTTGGACTGCGCCCTGTACTCTGACAGTGCAGCTCGGCAACGTAGCTCGATATCTTTGAGCGACGGCTTTCCACAACGCTCCCTCTCCGTGGAAACAACCGTGTTGAACTTATTTCTGTCCAAGATTTTTAGCTCACAGGTTCCGATGAATCCCCTCAGCGTATTTCTGGCCACTCCATATTTCTCCATAGCCTTGGCAAGGGAACACTTTCTCTGTTTCATTATCTTCAGAACTCCTTCATAACGGGCGTGAATTCCTCCCAGATACAGGCCTGTCACTATAAGGCGTAAGAGAGACTATCAATGAAATTGTGAATCTAATTAAGTTCTTTCCAGTCCAATAACTTCCGTTTATGTTATATACTTCGAATATCGCAATTCGAATGAAATACAGTGCACCTTATTGTGACTATCACGTAATCCTATTAGTTACACAATTGGCTACTTTACGTCGCGTGGTTGGACGGTTATCACGCGATAACCCCTTGTCTGCGTCGATATGGCTCGAAAATGTAGAGAAGGGGACTGGCAGGCTCTAGTCTTACACCCAATCCCAAGGCTTGGTGACCAGAGGTCGTTATTCAAATTGACGAGTCAAAATTTAACCACAAGTCAAAGGTGAGTAAAAAAGGTTTGAATACTTTGGTAAGTAACCAATACTGCCACTGTAGAGTGCTCATTTGATAGGTTGAACGTGCATCTATATATCCCAAACTGTTGCTAAGCTTTGGTGCCGAAAAGTAAAGGAATAAAAACGCGGTTCCATTACCATTAACAAAAGTGAAGGGTGATTGTCCGATCGACAAATTTACCCCGGCTAAATCAAGAGAAGATATTAAGGGAAGATTAAACGTATTAATCAACTTTAAACATTCTCCTAACTTTCAAATCCCAAACTAAGAAAATCACGTTGCAAGGGTGAGGAACTCCGGCAAATTTTTATACCCAATAACAAAAATTCGCTCTGTTCAGAAGCTCTTGTTTACTGTTGTAGTATTATCATTTTACTTAACTATAGCAACCAGATCATTTTCACGTCAGTTAACTACAACAGAACATTTATGTATCGATGATTATGATAACTAATTTTTTTTTTAAGGACCAAAGTGAATTGTTTCACAAAAGGAGCGGGCAGCCAGGTAATTGGCCTATTAACCAGTAAATTCTACGGTTGTTGACTGTTAGGGATAACACTGCACATGGTTTATTTTTTGGAAACAGAGAACGGTTCACTATTATTTGATAGCTCCCTCAAAAGAGCACTATTCACTTGTCTGGTATCGTTAAGTGGTGTATCACCTAAAAACTTGACGACCATATGGGACTGCACTTCTTTCGCAGTTTCATAAAAGACGCCGCCCGAGAAGAGAGAAATGGGTACTTGGTTTGTTCGATACGCAGTACGTGCCAACCCACCCATACTTACAGCTCGTAAGCGACAAATGCGGCCACTCTTTTTGGCATTATATAACGCCAAGTACAACCCGGTTTTTTGCACACCGACCAGTGGGCAGCATATCACCAGATACAGAGACAATTGGGTTTGAATCACAGAACAGTCAATCATTCATTGCATTTCGTCGATCCGGTCACTGGGGTACACACGCAACACACGCAAAGCAATTGGTCGACAGCAAAAGAAAAGTTTAAAAAAATGAATGGTAATACAAACCCTAACTTTCTGATAGAATACCTTCATGAATTTATGTGGAGGAGATGGTATGGTGATACTCACCCAAGTGGATGTTTTCAGCGTCTTTTGCAAGACATTACTGAGCAGAATCCGCTTTGAAATTAGTGTAGTCTGCAATGCGGTGCAAGATATACCAAGAAGCACAAAAAATAAAATGTTTAGAAACTTGAAAGGAGAGGGGACGAAGATTCTGAAACTTCAAATAGACCTTTCATGTTAAATGGGCCACTGATTTCTACGGCGCTGAAAAGAATATTTAATAAGACGCTAATTGTTGCAGACACTTGAGTAGGTTTACAGTAAAAACCCACAAGTAAGAACCTACTTTTTAGGAACTTGTTAGGCTGAAGTTTGCTAATTGGACCCCCTCTGTACAAGAACCTCTTTAGCCTAACATTTGAAACATGTTCTTATCTTATATAAAACTAAACTGTGCACACTTCGGCAAATAAGATAGGTCAACATTTTGGACCTCTTTGGAGACACAGGTGCAATCAACTTTTCTTATTATAGTAAATTTCCCGCGAATAGTGGGAAGGGAAGGGGGGGACAGGGGGTCGGGAGCCCGGGAGAATAGGGGGCGGAAAGGGTACGGGAGGCGGGAGAGGAAAGGGTGGGAAGCGGGAATTCTAAAAGGGCGGGAGGCGGGAGAGAAATGCAAAACCCTAACTACTTGAGGAAGGTATCTCAACTCTATGTCGTCAAAGACCATTTTATAAGGTCTCAGTACACGTTAGTATTTTTCGGTGCGGCAGTAAAAGGTCTGTACATAGAGGACTGATAGCCTGTTGCAACTTATTGGGGAAACATTCTGCAAGATTCTTTCAGACTCCTGAGTTGAACGTGATAGGGAATTTGGTGAAATAGACCTTTTCATGGTTATTTTAACTTTTTATATTGACCATGTAACGAAAATCTCTCTACACCGCTGGAAAGAGCACCTTAAAATTAGTGGAAATGGCAAAGTTTTGGAGCTATATCTTATAAAATCGCAAATTTAGAGCTTCGCAAAGTCGGAAAATATTTTTCGAGGTGGGGGGGGGGGGGAGGTTTGTGCCCCCCAGCACACACACGACACACGTCACAAGTCTGTAAAACTTTCTCTCAAACCTGGCCATTAATTATTTTTACTAACTTTCAAGCGCTCTTTCTAGCAATGTCGATAGATTTTCGCTACCTGATCAAAGTCAAAAGTTGAAGGAAAAAAATCCTGGAAAGGTCATTTAGATAAAATCACGAAATTACTCGGAAGAGGAGACAGACTTGACAGGTCAACAACCATTTAAAGCAGAAGGACATCACTGCAACCACCTCGGCAAATGGAAGACTTCGTTTAGATGTAGTTAGATTTGCCAATCGATAAAAAAGAATATCAGAAATATGCCTGGGACGTTTGGTCAAGTCCGTCATATCCTATTTCCGTATTTTAATTGCATGATCCCAACAAACGCGGGACTGGTTGCTGGAGACGCGTATCTAGTCACTATCAAACTTTATCAGAACACAGGACGTTTCAGAACTGCAAATTAGAACTTTTAAGACCGTCGTCACTGAAAACGGATGTCTGAAACAAATGTGACGTGAAAATGGACTGAAATGGTAAAACTCTCAAACAAAAAAGATAAACGAGTAAGTCAAAACTTCATTAAACTGAGACCATATGACAGTATTTATCTTGGGCAGATTGTTTAAAAACAATGAAAATGCCTAAGAACTGCGTTTTGAGTCTTCAAATTTACAGGGGACGGGAGCAGGACTGAAAAAGGCGGGAGTCGGGAGATAAACGATAAAGGTACGGGAAGCGGGAGAGCAGGGTACGGGAAGTGGAAGGTTCCGACCCCCCTATCCCTCCCTCCTCCCACTAAATCATTAATCATCACTAAATACCTACTTGCTTTGCAGATTTTATATTTAACAATTACATTATGAGCTCGAGATTTCGATCGCGTGATAGCTGAGGAGCGCGCGGCCCGAATCAGCTTTATAATAAAGTTCGGATATAACGCGCGCTGTCATTGGTTGAAAGAGCGTGCTCTATGAGAGTATAGACAAGGCTGAGCTAAAGCTGTTCCGCCATCTGCCAAATTGTACCAGGTTCGACCTTTTCCGGGACTTCTTTTTAGCTTTATTCCGATAATTGAAAGTGAAATTTCGGAACAAGCGAGCCGGCAAGTAGTAGAAAAATCAAATAAAGGTTTGTAAACATACCAGGCGCCGTAATTTACGTTATTGAAACGTGAGCAGATACGAAAATCCTCAAAGGAAAAACAAAATAGACATTCCGAGTTTTAAAGATTGATTCACGCTTAGTTAGATTGCAAGCTTACGTACGGAAATAAAAATCAAATACAGCTAACATTCATATAGTATATAAAGTTCAGTGTTCAAAAAGAAAACAGAAAAAAACAGAAATGATGAAAAATATAACCAAACTGGCATAACTGTGAAAATTCATTCTAATCATGACGGTGTCTAGGCGAATATGATCATGCTGAAGTCCATCGCGGCTCGCTCATCATGGCGATCTCCGGTCATCACAGTAAAGCAAGCCTCAGAAACTACATCGGCCGCCCTTCGAGTGAAAAAACAAGAGCTTGTTCTGATATCCTTTCCGATGCGTTGAGTGGAAAGTCACATCTGTCACTGCAGCCGAGTTTTGCTGCGCTGTCATCCCGAGCGATCTTCATGTTCCGGTGAATTCGGCTGTCGTTCATTCAAAAAACACTCGCCTTGAACAGTTTGTTTTCTAACTTGTCATGTGAAAAAACTCGCGTGTTTCTATGAGCCATAATTCGGCTGAAGTTCACTGAACATTTCACTTCAAGATTCTGCATTAGAGACTTAAAAACTTCAGGCAAAACTGTTAAATTCGACCTGCCGAACTATTCTAGTTTGTAAACTATCGCAGAAGGTGAACTTTGATAGTTTTTTAACTTTGATAGTTTTTAACTTTGATAGTTTTTTAACTTTGATGGTTTGACACTTTTGACAGCTTTAGTCTTGTACAGCCAATCAGATTATTTGAACCATTCCAACAGGGATTATGATTGGCTTATTGTAACGTGCTTTATGAGAGTATAGAGCATGCTGACGACACTGTTGTTCGCTTTGGAAATAAAGTTTGTATTGAAAATTGAAAGTAATGCTCGGGGAATTTAATGGATTCTTTATTATAAAACAAATAGAGAAGCCTTGACTGTGCTCTGTTCTGTTATAAAGCACTTAGGAAGCGGCTAAAGCACTCAAGAAGTGGGGAGAAACATGAGACATAGTCGAGTGTTTCTCCCCACACTTCTTTCGTGCTCTAGCCGCTTCCTGCGTGCTTTATAACAGGACAGAGCACAGTCAAGGCTTCTCTATTTGTTAAATCGCGCATAGAAACCGAGAGCGAATAATCCAACTGTTTTAGTATAAACTAGTCGTTCAAAACTAAACAAATAAATTATCTAAATTCTTCCCGCAGACAATTTGAAAGCGCGAAGAAGCAGCCGCCATTTCACCGAATAGATAGCGAGTAGCATCCCCACTCAGAGACCGGCATTTGTGATAGAACACCAGTAGATTTATACTAAATAAGAGTAGTTAGTATTAAATCGCGTAAACATGCACAGTTATAGTGTATTACCGGCTGCGTCCGGTCCGGAAATTCTATTACATTTTGCCCGAAATAAGGAACAATACGCACGCAGAACGTTTGTATTATATTAAAAAAATGTGCGCTCTTTTAGCATCTTGTCACTAAATTGCACTATTATCAGTCATTGGTATGATCAGTTCACCACACTCGACTACTATATACCTCTTACTAACCGAGTTCGAGGTCCGTACTAAACGGAATGAGTTTTTCAGTCCCCTCTTTGATTTATGGTTGAAACACAAAGCGCGCAAGGCCATAAGGGGGAAAAACGAGGATCCGTAACTTACAAAATGGACCGACAAGATGAGGTTTGCAAGACTAAGAGATACAATAATTAACAATTAAGATTAAAAGGTATAAAGGTTGAAAACTGACAAAAGTCAGCCGAGCGTCGGTAGAGTATCGGCCGAGAGTCGACAGTCTATCGGCCGACTAGCTGTCGCGATAAGGATGCTGCCGGCCGACACTTGAGTCGGTCGCCACGCGACCGACTATCGACTCTTGTCGAGCGAGTGTCGACCATGTGTCGATCGACATATGGACCGATTGTCTATTGACACTCGACCGAAATGTCGATCGGGTGTCAACCACACTCGATCGATATGTCGGCCAAGTGTTGATCGCTGGTATCGATCGCCACTCGACCGCGGGTGCCTTTAGTACACATGATCCCAGGATTCTATTCACCGACTATTGAGCGACTGTCGACTGACATGTCGACCAAGTGTCGATCGACAGGTCGATCGAGTGTCAACCACACTCGATCGATATGTCGGTCGAGTGTCGATCGCTGGTATCGACCGTCACTCGACCGCGGGTATCTTTAATACACATGATCCCAATTATCTACATAATTATGTAAGCTGGGTGCAATATACGGTCGTAAAAGCAACTATTTTAATCTAACCTTCAAGGGTGTCTTGAGTATCAAATATATCAAGTTCAGTACCTCCAGAGTCATAAGCCGGGCTTATGGGGCTACAAAATAATAAAATAATGAACATATTATGGTAGGGTCGCAGATTTCACGGTTGAAGGCCAAATATTCCAGTTGACATATTTTCCGAAAGTGGCCTTATTTTCGTTACAATTTACATCATTTTTATGGTCTATACACTTAACCACTAGCGAAGATGAAGTTACACAACAAATATATTTCACAGTTTACTAACAAGAGTACATAAAAAATGAAAGCTATGGTGCTCTTTTCTTCCTGATTGACCATGCTACCTTTTGCAATGTCGCCCTAATAAGAAAAAAGATCTTGTGTAACATTTTTAATATCTTTTCAGTACAACAGGGGAAGGAGGGCTGCTCGTGACTGGTGGGTGTTTGGTATAGTCTCTTGTGCGAATAGTTCCGCAAGAGGCTATTTCCAAGTAGTGGACAGAAGGAATGCGGCAACTCTTCTGTCCATCATTCAAAGATGCGTTTTACCAGGCACAGAAGTGCACAGCGATGATTGGACCGCATATCGAAGACTTCAACTTTAGCCCAATGTCAACAGGCACCGAGTTGTTGTGCACGCGTACAGTTTTGTGGATCCACGAACAGGCGTGCACACACAAGAGGTGGAGTCCGCTAGGAGACAATTGAAACTGGGGCAGAAAAGGAGAAAGGGGCTACGCAGAGAAGTTTTTCAATCCTACCTGGACGAGAGAATGGAGAGGGGGCAGTTATCGAGTGATTATGCACAATTTCCTTGCCATTTTCCCGCAACAATTTCCAACCGATCATCCGGTACTTTAACCTTAAACCAACCGCATAGCAGAAAAAAAAAAAAGAATAGAAAACTTAGCATAGACCCTTAGAGGTACCAAGAACTTGATTTATTGACTTACCTGAAAGTTTTTTCAACCCTAAGAGGAACAACTTTAAACTGTTTAACTATACTAGTTGCAATGTTTTTTTTTCTGTAGTAGGTGTAATAAGGTGGTGTAAGGTATAGATGTAGGTGAAATAAGTTTAACAGTCCAACTTGCTTTATGGACCTACAAATGGTACAATATAACTTGAAATAGGTGAAGACATATAAATAAAGTTATTTTAAAACATAATCTAGATTCGCGTTACTTACATCAGAATAATAAGGCAAGACCAACATATCAGCGGCATCCCTTTTTTTGCAGACGAAGTAAAAAAGAAAAGAAAAATTAGGGTGGAAACTATTAGAAAAACACTGAAAGCCGCTGCGTGGAAGGTTTTTTTTTCTTTTGAGCCAGAAGCCACCCAACAGGACTCCGCTATATACCGAGGTGGGTATTGAAAAGATTCTTAAACCGAGCAGGGCCGTGAACTGTATTCTTAGGTCGGTTATTATCGTATACGTTATTTACAAACCGAGCACCGTTATGTAACAACACCAAACTGAGGTCACACAACGGCAACCCCTGCACAGTTTAAAAACCGAGGTCGGTCCGTGTATCCAAAGCTCGGTTAATACCGTGGACGTTACGTGGACATCAACCGAGGACAGTTTACCGACAGTACATACACTACCCGAGGACGGATTTTTTCCCGAGGTCGGTTTTTCAGAACCGAGGTAGGTTGCCCAGAAACAAAAACTGATCCCGGTCGACAATCGACCAGCTATCGGTCGATAGTCGACCGATAGTCGACCGATAATCGACCGATAGTCGACCGATAATCGACCGATAGTCGACCGATGGTCGACCGATATATCGACCGACCGTCGGCCGATGCATCGGCCGATATGTAGCGATCAATTGCCGGTGAAGTATCGGTCAAGTATCGGTCAAGTACCGGTCAAGTATCGGTCAAGTATCGTTCAAGTATCGCTCAAGTATCGGTCAAGTATCGGTCAAGTATCGGTCAAGTATTGGTCAAGTATCAATCAAGCATCGGTCAAGTACCGGCCAAGTATCGGCCAAGTATCGGTCAAGTATCGGCCAAGTATAGGTTCACTTACTGACCATATCGCTCAGAAGAAAATAGGCTAAGAAAGAGTGCGAGGTTTTTTCGATATATGTTCCGATTTGGTAATGGAAAAATACATGGTAAAGTTGGTCGCTCTTGTGTAATTAATGTTGTACCTTAACGTATTTCCATTATTCCTAAAACTACCCGGCTTATGCTTTATCCCTGATGTAATGCTGCCCTTTATCCAACATACCTTAAATAATTATTATTCCTTAGCTCTAATAGCTCTAACAGGGCCTCAAAGTTATATTCCTTGTACAACGTTACCGATATTAACTGTCCAGTTTATGTCGGTAATGGGATCCACCTAAATTGTATCAGCTACAATCGCAGTGTGTATTTGCTCAGCTAAACGAAACGCAAATGATCTTTTGAAACTGAACTAGGTGGTTAAACTCATGGGCAAAGCGATTTTATAAAGACTTCTTTTTGCAGTGCAAGGTCAGCCGTTGTATGTTTGTTTGTTTATTATTGTTATTTTACCTACAATAGGGCGTCTTTTGGGGGGGTTTGGGCCTTAACAACGGTATCAATTTTTTTTATCCTTAAATAGGGAACTCCGCGGCACCCACCTAACTGATATACAGTACTTATCCGCTTATAGGAACCTAGAATTTGAAAACCTGTTAGCTTAAAAATATCAATTTAGACCCCCTTTACATAAGAATCTATTTATCCTAAATTGGAGACAGGTTCTTATTTTAGAAAATGGACATTGAAGATCTTCAGGCAAAGGTAAAAGACATGACCCTCAAAAGTAGTGAACTTAAACACGTATGTGCTATAAAAATGTCTACATTTGGTATAAATAATGTATGAAAAATGGTAGAAAAAATATCTGGCTGTCTTTGCCTCCAGATAAACCTCTTGTTATTTGGATAAAAAATTCTCCAAACATCGCATAGCTCCAAATTTTCCATCACATTTTGCACTACCTTTAAGGCGTTTTGGTGTGTTCTAACGATGCCATTTTTTTCAGAAAAAATTGAGAGGGTAAAAAACAACCTAAGCAGTGGTCTGCTGGGAGACTTACTCTTTTAGGTAAAATCACGATCATAAAAGCTTTGGCAGTATCCCAAATTGTACATGTTTTAACCTCACTTCCAACGCATCAGGGTGCACTTAAGGAAATCAATATCCTACTAATATGACTTTCTCTGGGAAAGCAAAGGGACAAAATTAAAAGGACACAAATGATCCGCAATGATGACAATAAAGGAGGCCTCAAGATGATAGATATTCAAAGCTTTAATAAATCGCTAAAAATAAAGTGGGTAAATGGAAACTACTCGTAGACTTCCACCTCCAGAAGTGTAGAGGGAAAGTAATTTTTCTAAAGTGCTACTACGATCAAATTGTCGATATTCATTTTGTCAAATATGACTGTAACATACCTTGCCAAATTTTAATCCATTACGACCATCAGAAATCTTTTTTTTTCTTTTTACTTTTATTCCCGAGAAGTTGCGGTCGCCATTACTTTATCTCGTTCTAATTATAGCCTAGTTGATAATTAGGGAAAATGACGTCAAATGCTCAAAATACCTCGCGTAAAATAACTCGAGTGCGCTAGACCATTGCAATGTTTAAATTTATTATAGGTACAGTAGAAAACCCTTTTTTAAGAACCTTTTAAGAACATTTTGAGAAAAAATAGATTAACTGAAAATGTTAGACTAAAATTGTCCATTAAGACCCCTTTTACACGAGAACTTGTTTTAGCCTACAACTTTAAAACAGGTTCTTATTTTGAGAAATTCAGTCAAAGCAACAACACATGCAGTTCCATGAATTAATGTTGCGTTTTGTTCTGTTTATCTTGGATAGCTTTGTTAACTTGGTAAATATATGCTTGGATTTTTAACATATTATGCATACAATGCCAAAAATAGGCCACGCCCTTCAATGACAAACAACTAATTTATTTTCAAAACTAGACTGCGAGCAGTCTCTCTTTTGCTGTGAAATTCGATTGGCACGAACGCGAAAAAAAGTGGGCGCGATCGACGAGCGGTAAGCGGCCAAGCTGCGATCTCTTTTCGCTGTGACTGGCGCCCCCGCTGCTTCCAGATAGCGGCTTCGCCCCTCATCGCTCGTCGATTACGTCCGATTTTTCCCGTTCGTTTCATTCGGATTTCACAGCTAAAGAGACTGCTCGCAGTCTATTTGAAAACAAGAACCTGTTCAAGAACCTGAGTAGCCAAATTTTCCAGTTAAGCACCATCTTTCGTAATAACGTTCTTAGTCTTGCTTGGAAAAAATTAGATTCCTATAAGCGGGTTTTTACTGTAAATGCTTCTGAGTCTAAAATTGAAAAAAAAATACCAAATTGCATCAATATTGCACGAAGATCAGGAACTGTCCCCTTTCGGGGAAGGGGGAGCACTCCCGTAAATTTTGAATAAGTGTGTGCCTAGAAGTGTCTTAAACCCTGACCCTCATTAAGGGTGAAGAAAACGAGAATTGTCCAAACACGAAATATGACACCCTATCCAAGGAAAAACAATATCCAAACAACGGCTAAACGCTTTGTTGACAATTTTGGCGGAATTTGCTTTTTGTTTAGCTGGGCATTTACACACTGCAATTTTAGCTGATACAATTTACATACCCTATCTAAAGATCACACCGGAAACACAATGCTAACAGAGGCAAAAGATAACCGCCAAAACCATACCCTATCCCGCGGCACATACATGTATATGGAAGTACCCCCACCTCTAGGTATTTAAAATGGATATTGTCCTGCAATGTCCTCCATCAACCGTCCAAAACAGCCATTCGGGTGAGGTTCACCATGCCATCTTCTCCACATGAATTCCATAAGGTATTCTTGCAGGAAGTTAGGATTTGTGTTCCTTTTCATCTTCTTAAATTTGTCCTTTGCTACAAACCAATTGTTCTCTGCGTGTTGTGTATGGATACCGGTGATTGGGTCTACAAAGTTAACCGAGTGATTAATCGTTTGATGATTGAAACCCAAGACCCTTTGCATTTGCCTGTATGCCGCTCATTCATCAGTATAAACCAAAGAGCCTGGTTGTACGTGTCTTTGGATAAGGGGCAAAAGAGTACGTGCATCTCGCCGATAAATACGGTCGAGTGGGGTCATACTGTGTGTCAAAAAGCCCAAGAACCCATCTCTCTCCTTGAGGTCGACGTCCCCTTTGGAACTGTGCTTAGGAAGAAACAAATTTGATTAAAACGTGTTGAATACATAGAAAAAATTAAGAAAGACTGTTTCTTAGGAGGTGTAGGACATAAGTGGGTATTATAAACTGAAATAGGGTTGATGTAAT
The DNA here is from genome assembly GCF_036669915.1 of Pocillopora verrucosa. Taxonomy (NCBI): domain Eukaryota; kingdom Metazoa; phylum Cnidaria; class Anthozoa; order Scleractinia; family Pocilloporidae; genus Pocillopora; species Pocillopora verrucosa. The sequence goes on along the minus strand of NC_089319.1, from coordinate 14,446,217 downwards.
GTTTCGTGTGTGCTTTAGCGGATATGTTTTCTGTTGTAAAAAAGACCTGAATGAAATACAATGTATACGAGGCATCGTGGTGAATCTCTTTATGAGCACATTTATTGTTAACATTTTCAGCGTAAAATGCGCACAGTTTTTGGCATTTCGGCTCTAATCTGGCTACAGGTTTTGCCGAAGATTTGGGAATAATTCGGATGGCGTTACTTTCTGTTGAAGTTATTACGGTGAGATCGACTTTCTGGGATGGAAGAGAAGAGAATAGAACGTGCCATAGCCATTTGCGAGAAGAAGATAAGGTGCAAATAAGCTTACATTTGTGCAATTGATCTTCAAAGGATAGTGACTAATGATTTTTTATTATCTTGATTTTCAATGCATATGGTTTTGAGTTCTTTCATCGTTTATTTATTAATTGGTAGTTTTTCGATGTTGATTAATGTTATTCGGTTTTTCGGTTTTCATCGAGTTAAGTCACTCTTTCTGTTACTTTTTGGGTCATAGGTTTTGTAAGATTCTGTCTTTTTGTTTTTTTATAATATGTTCATCTCCACGGATAGTTTATACTTAGCAATGTGTTAACAGATTAAAATTTTGGCTAAAAGAAATTGTTGCCCTTTTAATGTGTGCCAAGAAAATGTTTTAGATCACTAAGTTTTGAAGGAATTTTGTTTGTTGTTACTGTTCTCTAGGCTTTAAATGTAGACCATCATGATAACAGAATGCTATGCAATAAGCTTGTTGCACCTTTTTTGAAAACGAAAACGGTTAACCAAAAATTACTGCTTTGGAACGAACTTCGTAGCCGATAGTGAACTGTTGATAGTTATTAATTACACATCCACTTTTATATTGTACAAAACCTTAACAAATGATTATCCTGAAATAAAGTTAATGATTGAAAGATGTGTAGCAATGTGAAGCAATTATTATCTTAATCATCATTATTTTTAATGGACGGAAATTAGAGAGTTAAATGGGGGAGGGGACTGGGGGAAATTTACGAGCTGCAAGCATTTTTTGTTTGTTTTGCCTCATTTTCCTACAGAGGAACGTTTTCGGGAATACCCTGGCACATCTTTGGAAGAAAAAAAAGTTGAAACAAAAATTTTACCGCGCTACTCTCTTGGCGCGAGAGTAGTTCCCTCTTCATCCACTCAAATTGGAGAGCTCAGTTTTACCACTCGAAGAATCTTGCCTTTTTACAAATCGTAGGAAAGAAAGTCAATTAAGCTTTCGTTAAAATGCATGCGATCAAAAACCATATCTCATTTGAGTTTTGGAATGTAATTTTTTTTCGGATGACAAACTGCAGTTACCAGTGTACATCTTGTATTGCGGAGGACACTTAGGAAATTAAACAATGTTTTTTAAAGCACTTGCGCACAGCCATTGTTTTGCTACATAAATCATTTATTTTTCCAGGCTCTCGGTGCGATCTTCGTCGCCTTGTTTATTGTGACGCACAAATCGTGCAGCACCTATAATTGTTGGTGCACCTATGATTCGTGTTTCAACCTCTCGAACGCGGAGTAACCGTTTGTGTCCCCCGTTTATTCCGCAGAGCCTCCCACCAGTCCCCCCTCCAAGGAAATGTGAGCGCGCTCTCTTTTCTCTCTCCCCAGCCTACTTGTGACACAAATAGGCCGGAGGTTGTATACAGTTGTAGACCTCACAATTTTGATCTATTGTAAGTGAACACAGATCCTTAATTCTCACACCACATCTTTCTCGAAAAAGTAACAAGCAAAGTCAATAGGTTGAATATACTTGAAAAACCAGAGAGGGTAAGGGACCGTGCCCTTAGGTGTGTCATGTATTTCTAGGAAAGACCCTTCCGTAAGAAAGAATGCTCAATTTGATTGGTATACATAACACATTAGAGGGTCGTCTCACCCAGGATATGTTAATTACGATAGACAGATGTTTTCAAACGAAGACACCCACCACTATAGCTAATTCATTTCAAGTAAAGAACACGAATCATAATTAAAGGGGCACAAATATGCTTTGATACCTAAAGTAAGATGTACAAAACATGGTCTAAGGTCTCTTCGTTACTTCGCCGCTGTAAGGACTTGGAATTCGCTGCCGGAGATGACACGCACCATGGTCGGCAAAAGAGAAATTTAAAATTGGATTCCAGACATGCAATTTAATCTAAATTATGAGGTAATCGTATTACTTATTAGAGTTTAATATCTTTTATCGTGGAATAACCTTCCCCCCGGGGGAATTAATTATCGGCCAAGTATCAGTGAAGTATCGGTCAAGTGTCGGTCAAGTATCGGTCGGGTTGGTCAAGTATCGGTCATATATCGGTCAGGTATCGGTCATGTATCGGTCGAGTATCGGTCATGTATCGGTCGAGTATCGGTCATGTATCGGTCAGGTATCGGTCAAGTATCGATGGTTTAAGATTTTATCGGTCAACACATTTATCGGTCGACTGTCGGCCGATATATCGGTCGACTATCGACCGACAGTCGGTCGACTGCCGACCGATAGGCGATAGTCCTCTGATAGTCGACCGACAGTCGACCGATATATCGGCCTATGTATCGGCCGATATGTCGACCGAGGCCACCTATAGTACACATGATCCCAACCACCTACAACCCCTACAACCACCTCAAAAATTTCAACTCAAAACTATCTACAGCCACTCACAAACAATCTAAAACCATCTAAAGCAAGGCGTAAATGTATAAAATAAGGCGAGACGACAACATGTCACGTACGTGAAATATGATAATCGAACAAAACCTTCACCTCCTCCTGAAATCTTACTCTCCCTGGTACTTTGTACAACCAACCATCTCACGAAATGAAATGTGAGAGCATGCTAATTATATTTTATATTACTGCAGTAGTAAGAGACTTACAGAACTTTACAAGCAGACGTTTTTGAATAAGAATTGTCATTAAAAACATTTTAAGCGAACTGTGCGTGCCTTCGGGACTTTCCTTTGGCACGAAAGCCATCGTGCTAGCATTCATACAGCATGCAGTTGAATGGATGGTGCCGCTAGGGATTTTAAGCAACGAGAATGGGGACGGCGACCGCAGGTTCTCAGGGAAAATCCAGATAATCATCTGTGCATGACTGGCGTGAAAAAGTTTGACGTTCTGCGTTCGGCCCCGACGTGAAACGAGTCACTTTGACGTTGGCTGAAAACGTGAGTATTTTTTTCGCCTTCTCTGCTATCTAAACGTTAAATATTCCCGGGAGGCAATTTAAAATAACTTTCATCGCTTTTTTCTTTCATAAATTGAGATTGTTCTTTAATTTGATGGTTTGCTTTTCGTCAGAAACGCCGAGACAACTTATGTAGCCGTTTTGATTTTTTATCTGCCAGCACAATTTTGAAGAATTTTGTCGCGCCAGTGGACAAACATCTACCGAGAATATTTTCTTTCAATTTACTTTGAAAGATTATGAAATACTGTATGTTTAGATTATATAACGTATTTATGGGTTCAACAACGGCGTTCTCTCCCCAGTCATTTTGCGGGTTTTGGAGTCCCTGTCGCCGTCCCGGTTCTCGTTGCTTAAAGTCCCTAATCCACCTCGATCACGGAGGTGAATTCGAGAATGAATTGTTTTATCAACTAGATAAACTTATTGAAACCTACCACTCTAGAACAACTCCATAACAACCCCAAGGAAACGGAAAAGTTGAAAGAAAACTTTTGTCGATGCTTAGAACTCTGCCTAAAAAACACAAGTCCGGGTGGTGTGATCACCTCAATAAATGACCCACGCCTACAACTGTACATGAAACGATCCCATAAGTTATGCACCTTTCTTTCTCTTATCTGGCAGAAATCCGTGTCTTCCGATCGGCCTAATATTTGACCTTAAGCCTCCCAGTGGATTTAGTTCTTACCCCAAAGTGTAATGCCAGAAGCATACGAAGTAGCCTCAGAAACTGCCCACAGAAATGCTCAGCGAGGAAAAAAACTGTATGAAAAGAAAGTGTGGAACGTTGTTTTAATGCCTGGTAATCGAGTGCTTGTCCAAAACATGAGCAAACGGGGTGGTCCAGGAAAGTTAAGAGTGTACTGGGAAGATGAAGTCCACGTTGTCCTCCAGCAGAAGGATAAACATATTCCAGTGTACAAAGTCAGATGAGAGTCAGGATCAAAAAATCTCGAGTGTTACACAGAAACTTTTTGTTGCCCTGTATCTACTGTTGATACATTACCTGTTGATGAATCTAATCTTAAAGAGCCACGTTTGGGTAGAGGATCCCCGTAAGCAGCAAGTCACTAAACCCAAATCCACTGGTGAACCAGATTATCACGAGGAAGAGGTACTATCATCTGCACCAGACCAGTTACATAACTGTGATGAGGTACAACCCCCTGAACACACTCACACAAGGACTGACGCTGTTGGAGATAATCCTCTTGACGTTGTAGAGAGAGTCGCTGTGGAGCCCTGCGATGACGTACCTACGGCAGACGCCCATACGACTACTCCGAATCAGGTAACGAGGAGACGGGACAGTACCAGGCTCCTGACATGTGTACCACCACTAAAAGTCAACTGCAGACTCTAATTGTGCATTCCGTTATTTTTAACCCTGGTAGTAAAAACAAAAAAAAAAGAAAGAAACTCTGGCCACGTGAACATGTTACATCATAACATAGCCTTAGTAAGCATCGGAGATTTATCTCTCGCTCTCAAAAAAATAGATCAATAGACATTATTTTAGCCTTAATTTATTCAGGAATACAGAAATAGTTTCATCACTGTGGGCCTGCGCAACCTACTGTTGAGGAAAATAGTGTAAGGAGTTTATAAATCCAGTATGTTAAGTTTAAAAGTATATGAGAACTCTTAGCCAAACAATTTTTTGGGGGGGAGAGAGTGTGACAGATTGGAACGAGCTAGAGACTGGAACGAGTTTCTAAATCCCCCACGAGCCTGCGCGACCATATAATAGACAGAGAGCACATGGACATGGATCAGATTTTGTGTTTTGTTCACCCTTGTTCAGTGGTTATTTTCCGTTTTATGCCCTTTTCGCCCATCAACGAGGAAGAGACGAGTTACGCCTAGCTAATTGGTTCAAGTAGTTAAGTAGTCAGACCAGCGAAGACAGTTAACTGCACTTATTGCAAAATCTACTTAATTCGTTGCTGTTATTCCAATGATCAAACTAACCAACAAGAATATTAGAGAGAATGCAAAACTTGATTTAATCGTTCAACTGCCAATCTAGCTTAATGGTTCACTGGACAAAATGTATAACTAGCTTAAACGGTTGAACTGCACAATCAACCTCAATTTGTTCATGTTGTGCAAATGGTCAAACTAGTTTAAATGCTTTAACTGCCCAAAATGCATAACAAGCCTAATCACACCAGGCCTGCTTGACATTTGAGCTACTTGTAAAGCTTAACAGTTTCCCCTAGTTTGACTATATAACCAGTTAAACCAATTACATTAGTCTGACAATCTTAACTACTTAAACCATTTAAGCTAGATTGTGCAGTTTAAACAGTTAAACCACTAAAGCTAATTATGCATCTTGTCCGGTTGAGCTAGTCAGGCTAGTTTGAGCATTTGAAGAACTTTAAGCAGTTGAAATAGATTTTACGATTTGTGCAGTCTAACTGTTTTCCCTAGTTTGGCTATTTAATCAGTTTAACCATTTGAACTGGGTCAAACATTTTGTGCAATTGAACCTTTAAGCCAGATTGACCATTGGAACTACTTAAACCAATTAAGATAGATTTTGTATTTGTGTAATTTAACTATGTTCACCAGTTTGACTATTTTATCAGGTTAACCACTTAAGCTAGCCATGCATTTTGTCCAGTTGAGCCAGTTAAGCCTATTTATCCATGTGAACTACTTACAACTGGTAAATATAGATTGTGCAGTATATATAACCAGCTGATCCACTAAAACTAGTTTGACTATTTGAACTACTTGAGTCAACTATGGTACATTGTGCAGATTGAGCAGATGAACCATTTAAGCTAGTTATACATTTTGTCGAATGAACCATGCAAGTTAAGATTGTCCTGTTTATGTAGTTAAGATAACTGAACTAGAATAATTGGTTTAACTTGTTAACCAGCAAAAAATTTAAATTACACAATCTTACTGGTTGAAGTAGCTCAAATATTCAAGCCAGCTTAAATGGTTCAACTGGACAATATGCACAACTACCTTAATAGATTGAATTGAATGAGCTCCAAATTCTAGCTTAAATAGATCACCTGGTTAAATAGTCAAACTAAGGAAGACAGTTAAACCGAAAAAATTGCTCAGTCTATCTCAATTGGTTGAGGTAGTTCAGATGGATAAGGTAGCTTAAGGGTTAGGGTATCTACGTAACTACGTATCTTTCAGCTTTATCTCACTGAAAGCAACTTTTTTTGCTAGTTTCCTGCTGAATAGCGCTGTTTTTAACCTCCATCATTTAGGAAGAAGAGGGCTTTCAGCTTGTTTCCCGTTAATCACTCTGATTCTAGCTTCATCTCATTTAAACAAAGCAGATCCGTTTTCTAGGCCAAATTGCACTGTTCGGAGCTTTTTGGCGTTTTTATTTCAACTTTTCTACGTTTTTTGTCGCTAAATGGAGCTGCTTTTATACTTTTTGGCACGAAAACAACAATTTTTTTTTTTTTGCTAAAATACGCTGCTTTCAACTTTTTCACGCGCAATCCACCGTTTTTGCTTTTTGTTGCTAAACTACGCTATTTTTCAACATGTTTTCCGTTGTTTGCAGTTACATTGGGCTGCCCTAACCTGTATCTCCCCGAATTCAATGTCTTTGCTTTTTGTTGCTAATTAACGTTCTATTAAGCCTTTCTCACCGAAAACATACTTTGGTGTTTTTCCTGCTTAATTTGGTTATCAGCTTTATCTCACGGAAAACAATGTTTTTGCTTTTTGTTGCTTATTAGGCTGTTTTCGTCTTAATAGGATACATGGAAAAAAACTACTCAGTTCTGATTGGTTAAGATAACAGCAGTTCTCAGGGTAACTCAATGCAGAAGAGAATCAATTCAACAAAAAGAGATAACAAACCAGCCTAAACAATTTCATGCACCGCTAGGCCGGACTTTGAACTTTCCTGCGCCTTAAAGATGTTTCAAAACCGTTAAAATAATCCTGAAATAATGTTCGATAGGAGAGCTCTGATATATGGTGCTTTAGTAGTAGAGAAGAAATGGAAGCAGCCCTACGAAGGAGAATCGAGTGCATCCAACGAAGATTTCGACGAAGACTGAAAAAGACGGTTTCGTGCATACGGTGTTCGAGATTAGAACAAAAAAAATCCCGTCACTGAATTTTATAGGGTTTGTTGCGCTTGTGTTTTGTTTTCTTTGGGCAAATCTATGTAAAGAATGAATAGCCGCGTTCCTTTCCGTAGCCAGAACATTTTCTTCCTTCGCACTTCGGAAGGGTTCCCTTTGGTCAGTGCTCTAGAGTTCCGTTACTGTGGAGAAATTCTCCTAGTAGACCAGAAACAAACTTTGACCAAAGAACTAGCTGTATCACTAGGCACGATGATCTTCCAACGAGAAGTCATGGGGCGTTTCACTGCCCTGCTCCTTTCCTTAGAGATTGCAAAAGCAGAGGCCGACGTCGCCATAGTTGAGCCAGCCAAACCAAACAGAAAAGGAGCAAGTTTATAGTCATCTGATTCAAGTTAACCTCACGTTGGGATTATTGATAAAAATAAAAAAAATTTTAAAAAAAGACTTCTTTAGTTTAAGTGCAGCATTGTCACATGAACAATTCTGTCTAAAGGCAAACGTTTGACATTAGTGTTATAAATGAATATTTCGTATGCATGAACTCTTGCACAACACTTGGACTCGCTACCATCTAATTCAATAAAATTTGTGTTTCTTTATTTATCTCGCTGCAGTGCTGTTATCGTAATGACATTACTACTGTTGCTCTTAGTTTCTTGATGGTAGGGGGTGAATTGATGGCTCGTGGGATGCACTTTGGGAAACCAAGGCCGGGAGAATTCACGGCCCCTTCGATTTTGTGTTTCAGCCATATTCGCCAGAGGTTCTGCACTGTTCACGCAACGGAATATCAGTCAGCTCAGGAAAAGGCTTGAATTTTATTGCCCTCATTATGTATTTGTGTTATCAAAATTCTATGGAAACTACAATTGGTAGGATTTTCATACGATAAGAAGAGGACAAAGGTAGTCGTGTGGAGAGACAAGGGGTATGAGTCTATCTCAAGCGCGTCAAAGAAACAACAATAACGAGCTCAGCATTCTTCACTTACGAAACATCAGCCAAATAGAATGTAGAAAAAATCGTGTGCGGTGTGGGAACAGGCCCCCAATAAGCATTATTTTTTCGCAGAATTAATCGGTTATCTTCCCCTGTTTTGATTAGTGATATGTGTTCGTAACAGCCGTCTTCATAGCCGAAACGGAACACACGGCCGAAACTCTTCCCGAAATACCCGATATATGTTTATTATTCTTTAAGCTAACATCGTATGGCGCTAGGCCACGCAACAGGTTTGTTCCTTTAGATAAATTTCTCCCTTCTCCACCATAGTTGCCGACGTGTCTTCACAGTCTTCTACGTCACAGCTATGTAACAGACCATTTTATCTGCGCGCCTATTGGGGACACTTTTTTGGTGGCCAGATCGTACCTTCAATGCACGAAAAAAATGGTCAAAGAGAACTCGTTTGGCATTAAGACCGATTATTTATACTAGGATATATTTATAAATTTATAACTTTATTAATTTCTTTTAAACGACAAAATCTCGTAACAAAAGAGATCGATTATGCAATATTCGTTGTTTAACTGTTTTTGCTATTTTTACTATATGGCCAGCTGAACTAATTAAACTAGTTTGACTTTTTTTACTACTTGAACCAATTGAGCTAGACTGTCCAGTCTATGCATTTTGTCCAGTTCAACCGTTTAACCTGGTTTCCCCAGTTTTAACTTCTTCAACCAAATAAGATAGATAGTGCAAATTATTTATCTTCCCCGTTTGACTACTGAACCAGTTGAACCATGGCACCTAGCTTGGGCAGTTTGTGCAGATCGACTTATTCCTTTTTCCCCGGTTGAACCATTTTTGCAAGATAGGCATTAAAACTTCGTTTTGACCATTTGAATTTCTTGAGCCAACAAAGGAGGTACATCGTGCAATTTTGTGCAGTTTTGCTGTCTTCTCTAATTTGAGTATTTAACCAGTTGAGCCAATTATGCTAGTTTGACTATTTTAACTTCGTGAACCGACTAAGCGGGATCGTGCAGTTTTGTGCAGTTAAACCTATTAAGCTAGTCACACATGTCGTGCAGCTGATCCATTTAAGCTAGCTTAATCATTTGAACTACTTCAACCAATTAAGATACAATGTGCAATTTGTGTAGTTTAACAGTTTTCCTATCCTAGTTTTTTTCCTAGTCTGACCAGATCGTGAAGTTGAACGAATTACATTAGTTTGACGATCTTAACTACTTCAACTAATTCAGCTAGATTGTGCAGTTTAAGCAGCTGAGCCATTTAAGCTAGTTTGACCATTTGAACGATTAGGATAGATTGTGCCATTTGTGCAGTTTAATTCTTTTCGCTAGTTTGTCTATTTAACTGGTTCAACCAATCAAGCCGTTTCTGCTATTTTAACCAGTGGAAACAATTAATCTAGATCGTGAAGTTGAATCAGTTAAGCTAGTTATGCATTTTGTCCACTTGAACCACTTAAGCTAGTTTACCCCTATGATCTACCTCAACCAATCCAGAAGAAATGTGCAATTCTTTTTAGTTTAACTGTTCCCCTTAGTATGACTATTTAATTAGTTATTCCGTTTAAGCTACTTTAAGCCTTTGAACTGCTTCAACCAGTTAAGATAGGTTTTGTAACTTTTGCAGTCTAACTGTTTTGCGTTGTTTGACTATTTGACCAGTTGGAGAAACCAAGCTCATTTGACTATTTCATCTACTTGAAGCAGTTTAGCTACATTGGGAAGTATGAGCGATGAATTAACTGAAGCTAGTTTGACCATTTGAAGTATTTTTACCAGTTGAGACAGACTGTGCAATTTGGGCAGTTTAGCTCTTTTCGTCAGCTTGACGATCTAAAAGTAGAACCAATCAAACTAGCTCGGCTATTCAGACTGTTTGATGGAATTCAGCTGGATTGTGAAGTTTGTGCCGTTAAATTTATTAAGCTAGTTATCCATTAGCTAAGCCCTTATCAGCCTAGATTTGTTTTGGACTTTTGTCCATTAATTCATTGTCAGACACATGCTTCCTGAGATCCCTTACTGTGGAATAGATAACTTTGGCTGGTGGTGGGATAGGGTTGGGAACATTTTCAATTGTGAAAGGTGCGTGCGTGGATATTGACATTATGTTTATTAACAGTTATTTTTGCTTTAGTGAGTTTTTAAGTATTAAAGAGATAATGCAAGGCTATTTATCGTTAGTTTGTCAATAACCAGGAGCAGATATTTCAACCCATGTTCCACTTACTAAATTATTTCTTCAACAAGGTCAGCACTCCATATTTCATCAATGTGATTCAATGGCCTTTTCTCTTTTTGAAACACCTTAAGCGAGTTTTTATTTCTTATTGATCATATTTCTTTCTAACTAGTGACCCTACTAATATTCTTTCCACAGAATAGCATCAAGCACTTTTACCATTTCTTCATCTATTTTACTCTTACATTTTTTATCAAACGGCTTAATCAACACCATGTGCTGTGTCATGTCTATCTCCTTTATTCTAACGCTTCCTATCAAACGGCATAATCCCATCGCGTTGCATGCTATTCGCATCCATTTATCCGTCCCTTGATCGTAGATCTCAAGTATTTCAGCAGTGTCAGAGTCATATCTCTGGATCTGTGTATTTATGACCTGGTAAGGTCAAACGACTTTTTGGTTTTGACAGTTTGCCAATACCTCTGTGAATCTCTGTTTTAACCCCCAGGTGGATATCTATAGATGGGTCTTCCAGCGTAACCCTTTTCCGACACCCATTCAGTCAGATATTTTATTGGTAAAGCCTCTTCGCTTTTCTTCTTTATCTTTAGGCCACACTTTGTCTGGCACCGCTTTTGCTTATTATTGGTTTAAAGGCATCTTTTAATGAACCAATTTCCGTTGCAACATCACATTAACTTTAACAGGGATCGCATGTTCTAAACTTTTATCGTCTCCTCTCTGATATAATGGGTTTGTTGAATCGTTAACATCTTGGCGTGTCAAGATACCCATCCAATCGAAAGAATTGCCCCAAGCTTTGTGAGGGCTCTTCTGGTTTCCCTGTATGACAAGCTTGGTTTTAGTGGCACCACAAGAAAGACAGGTGCAATTTAACATAAATCTGATTTTTTGGTCTTCACATACTTTTCCCTACTTGAAACACAATCATTTTGCTTTTTCTCTTTAACGCATGGAATATGATTCCATGTATTTGTTTATTTGATAATTTCATCAACACTGTCTTTTACAGTTGTATTCTATGTATTCAAAAACAGGTATTCATATGGTCACACCCTCTCAAAAATTTTCGGTGGACGATGTTCTCTTTTCCGATTAAATTACTGTGCTTTTTTGTCACAGTAACATAGTGTATCATGTGACTATGGTTCAATCTCAGTTTCTAGGGTACATCGTAACAAGATTGACTAAAAAAGCTTGGTGAAATCTGATGATGCCTTCCACCTGTAAAATGAGTGGCTATCAAGCATTGATTTTCGGTTTTTTGTTTGTTTTTTTTTTCTGGAGCATTGACAAAATCATCAGAAACAACAATTTTTATATTTATGGCGTTTACTTGTGTCCATGACGTCATCTTGTCCTATATTTCCTAACATCGTAACGAACTTTGTCAGAGATACGGTCCATAATCAGCAGCTTACGTTTAAATAACTATGGTATGACTGCACAATAGACACTTAATCATGCAAGCTAACCATATGGGGACATAAACAGATTGAGAAAGAGTGCTGAAAGGCGCATGCAGGTTGACTTTCTGAGCGAAAACATATCAAAAGAAGTCAGGAATAATGATTTTCAAAATACGAAATTCATAGATTTGCACTGCGGTGAAGAAACGAACTAAAGAGATTCTCGCAGTTAGGAGCACTACTGAACTAGTAGTTGAAAATAAGACCTGAAAAAAATTCAGGCCTGTGCGGGATTTGAACCCATGACCTCTGCGATACCGGTGCAGCGGTATCGTGGCGAAATCAAGGATCATCGTGGTGGACAGGTGATCCAGTATGACAGCTGATAATTATTGACGCACAAAAGGAGGTAAACAAAACCACCGATAAAAACAAGTCAAACTTTTTAACAGCTTCGAGACAGTCAATTGGCTCTGTCAAAGGGTTGTCAAGATGTCATTGAATCGAACCAAGATATTCTCACACTACACATTGAGCTTCGTCAAAAAGATTACCATCCCGAACCTCGAATGGATCTTAGTGGTGAACCACTTCAGGCATATTCAGGTGATGAAGGGCCAAAGAACACAAAACGGAAACCAACTTTTTTTAGTCTTGACAAAAAATTAAACAAAACTAAGGAGATAATTGTACACAAACATCGATGTCAGATGCTTTCAAGATTATATAGGGCTTCTCTCTCAGTGGAATTAAAAAAAAAGAAAACAGAAACGGGATTAGGTTCAAAAAAGGAAAATTCAAGTGTTGATACTGAGAGAGAAAAATTCACAGGAGGAATAGAAGTTTTGAAGAAATAGAGAAAGGCTGTGCTCGCTGAGATGTATTTTTACAGATACAAACAAGATGAATTTAGAGAAGAAAAAGGTGTTAGAAGATACAGACAACCAATACGAAATGCATACAAGATCAACGATGGACAATATGGTTGTCTCTTGATCAATATTTCACGGTTGATGAATGACATTAAGCGATCTTCAGGGAAGCCAAATCTGACAAGGGGAACGATTTATTACACCACTCCAGAAGATTTCATGAACCGGTTGACTGCTTTTGACAAGCGCACGTTGTGCAGATGAGAATAACTTACCACTGAGAATTGAGGTATGGCAGATACTTGATGAGTTGTTGAAACTGTCTGAAACTGTCTCAAAAATAGAATATGACGCATATGTCAAGCGACAGTTAATACAAACTAATAATTTATGAACATACCATTATTTCTAAATTCAGTCGATGGGGTGCGAAATAGTTAATCACCCGATGTCATTATTAGTTTTACTACACAACTGACAATCGACAAAGACAAAAGTTGTTATTTTGCCATCAACTCTGTCAACATGAATAAACCGCTGACCTTACAGGTTTCAGAAAATTAAAACACCAATACACTGAAATGAAGTCATCACAGCGGAATCAGCTGGATATTACCCAATGGAGACCTTTCGTATGGTAATATCAGCGGGTCATAAAACAGTCGCTTGAATCATTCTAGCATTAAAAAGCTGGTATTGTGGTGAAAATGGTTCCATCGTTGTTCAGCGTATTGATAATACCTGAAGCAATTTATCAAGAGGATTTGCAAAATGGAGAATTTGCAGACCTTGTTAAATTCAAGAAAGCTATTGTTATAGCACCATATATGGAACAAAAGTACCAGCCATCAAAAGATCAGTCGAGAGCATTTTTAATTCACTCTCACATCGTAAAGGACAGTGTTGTTTCTGGTGGGAGTTTGCACGTGTTATTTCGAATTTAGCGTGGCTAGTTGACCTGTCATTTCCTTTTTTACGTGGAACCTAAAAGAGCATCGTACAATAAAATCATATTCTTCATAAAAGAGATGCGTACATATCTCGTAGATGTTCTTGGCAAGCCTCTTCACTTAGACAATATTCCTGTTTGACTGATTTTGATTTTGAAAGAAGAATGAAATATCTAACAATAAAATATATGTCAAGAGTACGACGGATCAGAGACAAAAGTGTTCTCACTGTGTATTATTACCGTAGAACATTAGAGTTAAAAATATTCAAAATGTGTATTAGAATGAGGACATCACAAGTGGTTGAAAATGTTCTACATGGTGAAGGATTTTTGCAAAGAGGTAAGGCTAAATATGACAACCAGCAAAAACAAGACATAGGATTTTATGTCACTCTACGGGAGAATAAAGAGACGATCAAATCCTTGCAAGCACAAACAGAAAACAAAGAAATGGCACAATTGAAGTCGGCAACAAATGAAATGACACCAAGTATGCGGCAGTTCATGCAGCTGGAGTTTTGCAAAGATTATCGTCACAGAGTAACACCCCCTCTTTTTTACTATGTTGATACAAGTATGACGACTGGTTTTAATCCATCTGCATTAAGTCAAGTTCAAGATGTTCGTTATGATGGAGGTGATGGTTATGAAGCTCATAATGTTGTCGGTGGTGTCAGTGCACAGCACAGTGAAGGATTTGCAAGAAAAAGACGCTTCTTCCCACTAGTGTTAATTCTTTCATAATCACCCAATGTTAAAGTAGGTATTGTTGAAAATCTTGAGCTGATGCTAAGGTACTTTCTGCAGCGAACGGTGTTGATGAAGGTAGATATATTGTCAAAAGATTTGTTCTGCGGGGGTCCAAAATGATTTTCAATCCGTCAAGTCAACGGATAGTTCTCGGTTAGTATCCGAAGCCTCAAACGTTGCTCATACCCTAAAGGAAGCGTCGAGATTTCACCAAGTAGTCAGCGAAGACAGGGAACTTTCAAGCCTACCAGCAGCATTAAAAACCAATGCATGTATTTATTTGGGCTTTTTTTCTCGCCGCCGCATTCACCTGTTTTCGACGTTATCGCACTGAAAAGGATTTTTTCCCCATTTGCAGGTAGTCACGCTAAGCTTAGCTTCGTCTCACTCAAATCAATGTTTTTTCGCGTTTCCAGGCCAAACTACGCTGTTCTTTGCGAAAACCTGTTTTTGTTTCCCTTCCAATCAAAATAAAGGTCTTTTTTTCTTTACCTGACAGAAAACGACATTTTTTGCGTTTCTGGTATTGAATTGGGCCTTTATGGTAAATGCGAGATAGAGCTGAAAGAGACGTGACATAGCTGAATAAAAGCTCACAACTTAGTCTTTAGTACGATAAAGTTAAAGACAGCGTAACTCAGCCACAATGTTGTTTTGGGTGAGATAAAACTGAACCAAGCGTGCTTTAGCAACAATCACCTTTATGGTACCTAAAACGTTCTGGTGTGTTTGTGGCTGAATTACGCTGTTTTACGCTTTTTCACTTTGAATACATATTTTGACGTCTTTGCAGCAAAATTGGGTTGTTATCAGCTTTATCTCGTGGATAGCAGGATTTTTGCTCTCTTGTTTCACAATTGGGCTATTTTTACCTTACTCGTGCCAAGAGCAGGTTTTAGTTTGTTTGTGGATCAATTACACTGCTTTACGTGTCATTTCACTGGAGTAGGTTTTTAGCTCTCATGCAGCTAAATTAGGTTTCCTTTACCTTTATCTCTTTGCAGACAGCATTTCTTGGCTGGCTACTCCTCTACTGTTTAATTCTGTTCTCAGGGTACTTTACTTGTTGGGCATTTTTCAGGTTGAAGCACTCATGGTAGTTTGATTATTTGAACTGCTCTATCCTGCGGTTCAGGCTTCCTGAGACAATCCACTAGGACCAGGGAGGTAAATTGGAGAATGAATTGTTTTATTATCTAGATAAACTTACTGGAACCTACCACTCTAGAACAACTCCATACCAACCCCAAAGAAACGGAGAAGTTGAAAGTTTTAATAAAAAACTGTTGTCAATGCATGGAACTCTGCCCGAAAAACACAAGTCCAGGTGGTGTGACCACCTCAACAAAATGACCTACCCCTACGACTGCACGAAAAACGACTCCACAGGTTATACGCCCTTTCGCTCATTTAACAGAAACCCACGTCTTCCGATGGACCTAATGTTTGACCTCAAGCCCCTTGCATTCAGTCCTTAACGCACGTATGTAAAGAAATGGTGAAGTGCATTGTTAGGAGGATACAAAGTAGCCTCAGAATCTTCTCAGGTAAATACTCAACCAGGGAAAAAGCTGTATAACAAGAAAGTATGGAACATTGTTCTAATGCCTTTTAATCGGGTGCTTCTCCAAAACATGAGTGAACGGGGTGGTCCACGAAAATTAAATTAAGATCGTACTGGGAAGATGAAGTCCACGTTGTCTTCAAGCAGACGGATAAACATATTCCAGTGTGCGAGGTCAGACCAGTGTCAGGATCAAAGAAATCTCGAGTGTTACACAGAAACTTGTTGTTTCCTTGTACCTACTGACCTGTTGATGAATCTAATCTTAAAGAGCCGCATCGGATAAGGGAGATAGTCCGCTACATAAGGAAACAAGTACCCCGCCCCCGGAAGCACAGCAAGTGACTAACCCTGAATCCACTGGTGAACCAAAATATCGCGAAGAAGAGGTACCGGACGATTTACATAACTGTGCACATGGATTACATTATGTGCTTTATTCGCGTCCGTTTAGTGGTTATTTCCCGTTTTATGCCCTTTTCGCTTGTTGACGATGAGCTTAGCTGACTTGGTTCAAGTAGTTTACATGATGAAAGAAGTTCCATCGGTTCAACCAGGTAACAGTAGTCATCAGCGAAGACAATTAACTACACATATTGTGCAATCTCCTTAATTCGTTGCAGTAATTCAAATGGTC
The DNA here is from genome assembly GCF_036669915.1 of Pocillopora verrucosa. Lineage (NCBI taxonomy): Eukaryota > Metazoa > Cnidaria > Anthozoa > Scleractinia > Pocilloporidae > Pocillopora > Pocillopora verrucosa. Next base: position 14,429,563 of record NC_089319.1, on the reverse strand, counting down.
AAACTAGGCAATAGGAATAAGTGGGCAAAATGTAAAACTTGATTAAATGGTTCAACTGCACCATCTGCATCATCACCTCTGCACTGTCAACATTAATTAAAACTGCCTTAAATGATTCAAGTGTCCGAAATGCATAACAAGCCTAGTCACATTAGGCTTACTTGACATCTGAACTACTTCAACCATTTGAGATACAAAGTTCAATTTCCGCAGCTTAACAAATTTCCCCAGTTTGACTACATAACCAGTTGAACCAATTACATTTGTGTGACAAGCTTTATTATATAAGCCTTTTAAGCAAGATTGGGCAGTTTAGCCAGATAAACTGTTTTAGCTAAATTATGCATTCTGTTCCGTTGAGCCAGTCAAGCTTATTTGACCATTTGAAGTACTCTGACGAGTTGAGAAAGATTTTGCGATTTGTCCAGCTCAACGGTCCTCCCTAGTTTTAGGCTATTTAATCACTTCAACAATTTAAGCTAAGTCAAAAATTTCGTGCAATTGAACGATTAAGCTAGATTCACCATTTGAGCTACTTAACCAATTTAGGTAGATTTTGTAATTTTTGTAGGTTAGCTATGTTCGCTAGTTTACCACTTAAACTCTTTAAACTAGTTACAAACTACTGAATTATTTTTTTTTGTGAACAAGGTCTACTAATAGTCCAGCAATTATCGACCAAAATTGTTCAAATTAATGATAAAAACATGAGACCTTGCCACAACACTTATGACCCCAAGGCTAACATTTTCTGATATAGGACCAATCCAAACTAACTTCTGTTGACAAGAACCACGCATGTCAAAAATTCGCTAACATGGAATCAAATTACACAATCTTACTGGTTGAAGTAGTTCAAATATTCAAGCCAGCTTAAATGGTTCAACTGGACAATATGCACAACTACCTTAATAGATTGAATTGGATGAGCTCCAAATTCTAGCTTAAATAGATCACCTGGTTAAATAGTCAAACTAAGGAAGACAGTTAAACCGAAAAAATTGCTCAGTCTATCTCAATTGGTTGAGGTAGTTCAGGTGGATAAGGTAGCTTAAGGGTTAGGGTATCTACGTAACTACGTATCTTTCAGCTTTATCTCACTGAAAGCAACATTTTTTGCTAGTTTCCTGCTGAATAGCGCTGTTTTTAACCTCCATCATTTAGGAAGAAGAGGGCTTTCAGTTTGTTTCCCGTTAATCACTCTGATTCTAGCTTCATCTCATTTAAACAAAGCAGATCCGTTTTCTAGGCCAAATTGCACTGTTCGGAGCTTTTTGGCGTTTTTATTTCAACTTTTCTACGTTTTTTGTCGCTAAATGGAGCTGCTTTTATACTTTTTGGCACGGAAACAACAATCTTTTTTTTTTTGGCTAAAATACGCTGCTTTCAACTTTTTCTCGCGCAATCCACCGTTTTTGCTTTTTGTTGCTAAACTACGCTATTTTTCAACATGTTTTCCGTTGTTTGCAGTTACATTGGGCTGCCCTAACCTGTATCTCCCCGAATCCAATGTCTTTGCTTTTTGTTGCTAATTAACGTTCTATTAAGCCTTTCTCACCGAAAACATACTTTGGTGTTTTTCCTGCTTAATTTGGTTATCAGCTTTATCTCACGGAAAACAATGTTTTTGCTTTTTGTTGCTTATTAGGCTGTTTTCGTCTTAATAGGATACATGGAAAAAAACTACTCAGTTCTGATTGGTTAAGATAACAGCAGTTCTCAGGGTAACTCAATGCAGAAGAGAATCAATTCAACAAAAAGAGATAACAAACCAGCCTAAACAGTTTCATGCACCGCTAGGCCGGACTTTGAACTTTCCTGCGCCTTAAAGATGTTTCAAAACCGTTACAATAACCCTGAAATAACGTTCGATAGGAGAGCTCTGATACATGGTGCTTTAGTAGTAGAGAAGAAATGGAAGCAGCCCTACGAAGGAGAACCGAGTGCATCCAACGAAGATTTCGACGAAGACTGAAAAAGACGGTTTCATGCATACGGTGTTCGAGATTAGAACAAAAAAAATCCCGTCACTGAATTTTACAGGGTTTGTTGCGCTTGTGTTTTGTTTTCTTTGGGCAAATCTATGTAAAGAATGAATAGCCGCGTTCCTTTCCGTAGCCAGAACATTTTCTTCCTCCGCACTTCGGAAGGGTTCCCTTTGGTCAGTGCTCTAGAGTTCCGTTACTGTGGAGAAATTCTCCCAGTAGACCAGAAACAAACTTTTGACCAAAGAACTAGCTGTATCACTAGGCACGATGATCTTCCAACGAGAAGTCATGGGGCGTTTCACTGCCCTGCTCCTTTCCTTAGAGATTGCAAAAGCAGAGGCCGACGTCGCCATAGTTGAGCCAGCCAAACCAAACAGAAAAGGAGCAAGTTTATAGTCATCTGATTCAAGTTAACCTCACGTTGGGATTATTGATAAAAATAAAAAAAATTTTAAAAAAGACTTCTTTAGTTTAAGTGCAGCATTGTCACATGAACAATTCTGTCTAAAGGCAAACGTTTGACGTTAGTGTTATAAATGAATATTTCGTATGCATGAACTCTTGCACAACACTTGGACTCGCTACCATCTAATTCAATAAAATTTGTGTTTCTTTATTTATCTCGCTGCAGTGCTGTTATCGTAATGACATTACTACTGTTGCTCTTAGTTTCTTGATGGTAGGGGGTGAATTGATGGCTCGTGGGATGCACTTTGGGAAACCAAGGCCGGGAGAATTCACGGCCCCTTCGATTTTGTGTTTCAGCCATATTCGCCAGAGGTTCTGCACTGTTCACGCAACGGAATATCAGTCAGCTCAGGAAAGGGCTTGAACTTTATTGCCCTCATTATGTATTTGTGTTATCAAAATTCTATGGAAACTACAATTGGTAGGATTTTCATACGATAAGAAGAGGACAAAGGTAGTCGTGTGGAGAGACAAGGGGTATGAGTCTATCTCAAGCGCGTCAAAGAAACAACAATAACGAGCTCAGCATTCTTCACTTACGAAACATCAGCCAAATCGAATGTAGAAAAAATCGTGTGCGGTGTGGGAACAGGCCCCTAATAAGCATTATTTTTTCGCAGAATTAATCGGTTATCTTCCCCTGCTTTGATTAGTGATATGTGTTCGTAACAGCCGTCTTCATAGCCGAAACGGAACACACGGCCGAAACTCTTCCCGAAATACCCGATATATGTTTATTATTCTTTGAGCTAACATCGTATGGCGCTAGGCCACGCAACAGGTTTGTTCCTTTAGATAAATTTCTCCCTTCTCCACCATAGTTGCCGACGTGTCTTCACAGTCTTCTACGTCACAGCTATGTAACAGACCATTTTATCTGCGCGCCTATTGGGGACACTTTTTTGGTGGCCAGATCGTACCTTCAATGCACGAAAAAAATGGTCAAAGAGAACTCGTTTGGCATTAAGACCGATTATTTATACTAGGATATATTTATAAATTTCTTTTAAACGACAAAATCTCGTAACAAGAGAGATCGATTATGCAATACTCGTTGTTTAACTGTTTTTGCTATTTTTACTATATGGCCAGCTGAACTAATTAAACTAGTTTGACTTTTTTTACTACTTGAACCAATTGAGCTAGACTGTCCAGTCTATGCATTTTGTCCAGTTCAACCGTTTAACCTGGTTTCCCCAGTTTTAACTTCTTCAACCAAATAAGATAGATAGTGCAAATTATTTATCTTCCCCGTTTGACTACTGAACCAGTTGAACCATGGCACCTAGCTTGGGCAGTTTGTGCAGATCGACTTATTCCTTTTTCCCCGGTTGAACCATTTTTGCAAGATAGGCATTAAAACTTCGTTTTGACCGTTTGAATTTCTTGAGCCAACAAAGGTACATCGTGCAATTTTGTGCAGTTTTGCTGTCTTCTCTAATTTGAGTATTTAACCAGTTGAGCCAATTATGCTAGTTTGACTATTTTAACTTCGTGGTGAACCACTTCAGGCATATTCAGGTGATGAAGGGCCAAAGAACACAAAACGGAAACCAACTTTTTTTAGTCTTGACAAAAAATTAAACAAAACTAAGGAGATAATTGTACACAAACATCGATGTCAGATGCTTTCAAGATTATATAGGGCTTCTCTCTCAGTGGAATTAAAAAAAAGAAAACAGAAACGGGATTAGGTTCAAAAAAGGAAAATTCAAGTGTTGATACTGAGAGAGAAAAATTCACAGGAGGAATAGAAGTTTTGAAGAAATAGAGAAAGGCTGTGCTCGCTGAGATGTATTTTTACAGATACAAACAAGATGAATTTAGAGAAGAAAAAGGTGTTAGAAGATACAGACAACCAATACGAAATGCATACAAGATCAACGATGGACAATATGGTTGTCTCTTGATCAATATTTCACGGTTGATGAATGACATTAAGCGATCTTCAGGGAAACCAAATCTGACAAGGGGAACGATTTATTACACCACTCCAGAAGATTTCATGAACCGGTTGACTGCTTTTGACAAGCGCACGTTGTGCAGATGAGAATAACTTACCACTGAGAATTGAGGTATGGCAGATACTTGATGAGTTGTTGAAACTGTCTGAAACTGTCTCAAAAATAGAATATGACGCATATGTCAAGCGACAGTTAATACAAACTAATAATTTATGAACATACCATTATTTCTAAATTCAGTCGATGGGGTGCGAAATAGTTAATCACCCGATGTCATTATTAGTTTTACTACACAACTGACAATCGACAAAGACAAAAGTTGTTATTTTGCCATCAACTCTGTCAACATGAATAAACCGCTGACCTTACAGGTTTCAGAAAATTAAAACACCAATACACTGAAATGAAGTCATCACAGCGGAATCAGCTGGATATTACCCAATGGAGACCTTTCGTATGGTAATATCAGCGGGTCATAAAACAGTCGCTTGAATCATTCTAGCATTAAAAAGCTGGTATTGTGGTGAAAATGGTTCCATCGTTGTTCAGCGTATTGATAATACCTGAAGCAATTTATCAAGAGGATTTGCAAAATGGAGAATTTGCAGACCTTGTTAAATTCAAGAAAGCTATTGTTATAGCACCATATATGGAACAAAAGTACCAGCCATCAAAAGATCAGTCGAGAGCATTTTTAATTCACTCTCACATCGTAAAGGACAGTGTTGTTTCTGGTGGGAGTTTGCACGTGTTATTTCGAATTTAGCGTGGCTAGTTGACCTGTCATTTCCTTTTTTACGTGGAACCTAAAAGAGCATCGTACAATAAAATCATATTCTTCATAAAAGAGATGCGTACATATCTCGTAGTTGTTCTTGGCAAGCCTCTTCACTTAGACAATATTCCTGTTTGACTGATTTTGATTTTGAAAGAAGAATGAAATATCTAACAATAAAATATATGTCAAGAGTACGACGGATCAGAGACAAAAGTGTTCTCACTGTGTATTATTACCGTAGAACATTAGAGTTAAAAATATTCAAAATGTGTATTAGAATGAGGACATCACAAGTGGTTGAAAATGTTCTACATGGTGAAGGATTTTTGCAAAGAGGTAAGGCTAAATATGACAACCAGCAAAAACAAGACATAGGATTTTATGTCACTCTACGGGAGAATAAAGAGACGATCAAATCCTTGCAAGCACAAACAGAAAACAAAGAAATGGCACAATTGAAGTCGGCAACAAATGAAATGACACCAAGTATGCGGCAGTTCATGCAGCTGGAGTTTTGCAAAGATTATCGTCACAGAGTAACACCCCCTCTTTTTTACTATGTTGATACAAGTATGACGACTGGTTTTAATCCATCTGCATTAAGTCAAGTTCAAGATGTTCGTTATGATGGAGGTGATGGTTATGAAGCTCATAATGTTGTCGGTGGTGTCAGTGCACAGCACAGTGAAGGATTTGCAAGAAAAAGACGCTTCTTCCCACTAGTGTTAATTCTTTCATAATCACCCAATGTTAAAGTAGGTATTGTTGAAAATCTTGAGCTGATGCTAAGGTACTTTCTGCAGCGAACGGTGTTGATGAAGGTAGATATATTGTCAAAAGATTTGTTCTGCGGGGGTCCAAAATGATTTTCAATCCGTCAAGTCAACGGATAGTTCTCGGTTAGTATCCGAAGCCTCAAACGTTGCTCATACCCTAAAGGAAGCGTCGAGATTTCACCAAGTAGTCAGCCAAGACAGGGAACTTTCAAGCCTACCAGCAGCATTAAAAACCAATGCATGTATTTATTTGGGCTTTTTTTCTCGCCGCCGCATTCACCTGTTTTCGACGTTATCGCACTGAAAAGGATTTTTTCCCCCTTTGCAGGTAGTCACGCTAAGCTTAGCTTCGTCTCACTCAAATCAATGTTTTTTCGCGTTTCCAGGCCAAACTACGCTGTTCTTTGCGAAAACCTGTTTTTGTTTCCCTTCCAATCAAAATAAAGGTCTTTTTTTCTTTACCCGACAGAAAACGACATTTTTTGCGTTTCTGGTATTGAATTGGGCCTTTATGGTAAATGCCAGATAGAGCTGAAAGAGACGTGACATAGCTGAATAAAAGCTCACAACTTAGTCTTTAGTACGATAAAGTTAAAGACAGCGTAACTCAGCCACAATGTTGTTTTGGGTGAGATAAAACTGAACCAAGCGTGCTTTAGCAACAATCACCTTTATGGTACCTAAAACGTTCTGGTGTGTTTGTGGCTGAATTACGCTGTTTTACGCTTTTTCACTTTGAATACATATTTTGACGTCTTTGCAGCAAAATTGGGTTGTTATCAGCTTTATCTCGTGGATAGCAGGATTTTTGCTCTCTTGTTTCACAATTGGGCTATTTTTACCTTACTCGTGCCAAGAGCAGGTTTTAGTTTGTTTGTGGATCAATTACACTGCTTTACGTGTCATTTCACTGGAGTAGGTTTTTAGCTCTCATGCAGCTAAATTAGGTTTCCTTTACCTTTATCTCTTTGCAGACAGCATTTCTTGGCTGGCTACTCCTCTACTGTTTAATTCTGTTCTCAGGGTACTTTACTTGTTGGGCATTTTTCAGGTTGAAGCACTCATGGTAGTTTGATTATTTGAACTGCTCTATCCTGCGGTTCAGGCTTCCTGAGACAATCCACTAGGACCAGGGAGGTAAATTGGAGAATGAATTGTTTTATTATCTAGATAAACTTACTGGAACCTACCACTCTAGAACAACTCCATACCAACCCCAAAGAAACGGAGAAGTTGAAAGTTTTAATAAAAAACTGTTGTCAATGCATGGAACTCTGCCCGAAAAACACAAGTCCAGGTGGTGTGACCACCTCAACAAAATGACCTACCCCTACGACTGCACGAAAAACGACTCCACAGGTTATACGCCCTTTCGCTCATTTAACAGAAACCCACGTCTTCCGATGGACCTAATGTTTGACCTCAAGCCCCTTGCATTCAGTCCTTAACGCACGTATGTAAAGAAATGGTGAAGTGCATTGTTAGGAGGATACAAAGTAGCCTCAGAATCTTCTCAGGTAAATACTCAACCAGGGAAAAAGCTGTATAACAAGAAAGTATGGAACATTGTTCTAATGCCTTTTAATCGGGTGCTTCTCCAAAACATGAGTGAACGGGGTGGTCCACGAAAATTAAATTAAGATCGTACTGGGAAGATGAAGTCCACGTTGTCTTCAAGCAGACGGATAAACATATTCCAGTGTGCGAGGTCAGACCAGTGTCAGGATCAAAGAAATCTCGAGTGTTACACAGAAACTTGTTGTTTCCTTGTACCTACTGACCTGTTGATGAATCTAATCTTAAAGAGCCGCATCGGATAAGGGAGATAGTCCGCTACATAAGGAAACAAGTACCCCCCCCCGGAAGCACAGCAAGTGACTAACCCTGAATCCACTGGTGAACCAAAATATCGCGAAGAAGAGGTACCGGACGATTTACATAACTGTGCACATGGATTACATTATGTGCTTTATTCGCGTCCGTTTAGTGGTTATTTCCCGTTTTATGCCCTTTTCGCTTGTTGACGATGAGCTTAGCTGACTTGGTTCAAGTAGTTTACATGATGAAAGAAGTTCCATCGGTTCAACCAGGTAACAGTAGTCATCAGCGAAGACAATTAACTACACATATTGTGCAATCTCCTGAATTCGTTGCAGTAATTCAAATGGTCAAACTAGGCAATAGGAATAAGTGGGCAAAATGTAAAACTTGATTAAATGGTTCAACTGCACCATCTGCATCATCACCTCTGCACTGTCAACATTAATTTGCTCATGTTATGCAAATAGTCAAACTGCCTTAAATGATTCAAGTGTCCGAAATGCATAACAAGCCTAGTCACATTAGGCTTACTTGACATCTGAACTACTTCAACCATTTGAGATACAAAGTTCAATTTCCGCAGCTTAACAAATTTCCCCAGTTTGACTACATAACCAGTTGAACCAATTACATTTGTGTGACAAGCTTTATTATATAAGCCTTTTAAGCAAGATTGGGCAGTTTAGCCAGATAAACTGTTTTAGCTAAATTATGCATTCTGTTCCGTTGAGCCAGTCAAGCTTATTTGACCATTTGAAGTACTCTGACGAGTTGAGAAAGATTTTGCGATTTGTCCAGCTCAACGGTCCTCCCTAGTTTTAGGCTATTTAATCACTTCAACAATTTAAGCTAAGTCAAAAATTTCGTGCAATTGAACGATTAAGCTAGATTCACCATTTGAGCTACTTAACCAATTTAGGTAGATTTTGTAATTTTTGTAGGTTAGCTATGTTCGCTAGTTTACCACTTAAACTCTTTAAACTAGTTACAAACTACTGAATTATTTTTTTTGTGAACAAGGTCTACTAATAGTCCAGCAATTATCGACCAAAATTGTTCAAATTAATGATAAAAACATGAGACCTTGCCACAACACTTATGACCCCAAGGCTAACATTTTCTGATATAGGACCAATCCAAACTAACTTCTGTTGACAAGAACCACGCATGTCAAAAATTCGCTAACATGGAATCAAATTACACAATCTTACTGGTTGAAGTAGTTCAAATATTCAAGCCAGCTTAAATGGTTCAACTGGACAATATGCACAACTACCTTAATAGATTGAATTGGATGAGCTCCAAATTCTAGCTTAAATAGATCACCTGGTTAAATAGTCAAACTAAGGAAGACAGTTAAACCGAAAAAATTGCTCAGTCTATCTCAATTGGTTGAGGTAGTTCAGGTGGATAAGGTAGCTTAAGGGTTAGGGTATCTACGTAACTACGTATCTTTCGGCTTTATCTCACTGAAAGCAACATTTTTTGCTAGTTTCCTGCTGAATAGCGCTGTTTTTAACCTCCATCATTTAGGAAGAAGAGGGCTTTCAGTTTGTTTCCCGTTAATCACTCTGATTCTAGCTTCATCTCATTTAAACAAAGCAGATCCGTTTTCTAGGCCAAATTGCACTGTTCGGAGCTTTTTGGCGTTTTTATTTCAACTTTTCTACGTTTTTTGTCGCTAAATGGAGCTGCTTTTATACTTTTTGGCACGGAAACAACAATCTTTTTTTTTTTGGCTAAAATACGCTGCTTTCAACTTTTTCTCGCGCAATCCACCGTTTTTGCTTTTTGTTGCTAAACTACGCTATTTTTCAACATGTTTTCCGTTGTTTGCAGTTACATTGGGCTGCCCTAACCTGTATCTCCCCGAATTCAATGTCTTTGCTTTTTGTTGCTAATTAACGTTCTATTAAGCCTTTCTCACCGAAAACATACTTTGGTGTTTTTCCTGCTTAATTTGGTTATCAGCTTTATCTCACGGAAAACAATGTTTTTGCTTTTTGTTGCTTATTAGGCTGTTTTCGTCTTAATAGGATACATGGAAAAAAACTACTCAGTTCTGATTGGTTAAGATAACAGCAGTTCTCAGGGTAACTCAATGCAGAAGAGAATCAATTCAACAAAAAGAGATAACAAACCAGCCTAAACAATTTCATGCACCGCTAGGCCGGACTTTGAACTTTCCTGCGCCTTAAAGATGTTTCAAAACCGTTACAATAACCCTGAAATAACGTTCGATAGGAGAGCTCTGATACATGGTGCTTTAGTAGTAGAGAAGAAATGGAAGCAGCCCTACGAAGGAGAACCGAGTGCATCCAACGAAGATTTCGACGAAGACTGAAAAAGACGGTTTCATGCATACGGTGTTCGAGATTAGAACAAAAAAAATCCCGTCACTGAATTTTACAGGGTTTGTTGCGCTTGTGTTTTGTTTTCTTTGGGCAAATCTATGTAAAGAATGAATAGCCGCGTTCCTTTCCGTAGCCAGAACATTTTCTTCCTTCGCACTTCGGAAGGGTTCCCTTTGGTCAGTGCTCTAGAGTTCCGTTACTGTGGAGAAATTCTCCTAGTAGACCAGAAACAAACTTTTGACCAAAGAACTAGCTGTATCACTAGGCACGATGATCTTCCAACGAGAAGTCATGGGGCGTTTCACTGCCCTGCTCCTTTCCTTAGAGATTGCAAAAGCAGAGGCCGACGTCGCCATAGTTGAGCCAGCCAAACCAAACAGAAAAGGAGCAAGTTTATAGTCATCTGATTCAAGTTAACCTCACGTTGGGATTATTGATAAAAATAAAAAAATTTTAAAAAAAGACTTCTTTAGTTTAAGTGCAGCATTGTCACATGAACAATTCTGTCTAAAGGCAAACGTTTGACGTTAGTGTTATAAATGAATATTTCGTATGCATGAACTCTTGCACAACACTTGGACTCGCTACCATCTAATTCAATAAAATTTGTGTTTCTTTATTTATCTCGCTGCAGTGCTGTTATCGTAATGACATTACTACTGTTGCTCTTAGTTTCTTGATGGTAGGGGGTGAATTGATGGCTCGTGGGATGCACTTTGGGAAACCAAGGCCGGGAGAATTCACGGCCCCTTCGATTTTGTGTTTCAGCCATATTCGCCAGAGGTTCTGCACTGTTCACGCAACGGAATATCAGTCAGCTCAGGAAAGGGCTTGAACTTTATTGCCCTCATTATGTATTTGTGTTATCAAAATTCTATGGAAACTACAATTGGTAGGATTTTCATACGATAAGAAGAGGACAAAGGTAGTCGTGTGGAGAGACAAGGGGTATGAGTCTATCTCAAGCGCGTCAAAGAAACAACAATAACGAGCTCAGCATTCTTCACTTACGAAACATCAGCCAAATCGAATGTAGAAAAAATCGTGTGCGGTGTGGGAACAGGCCCCTAATAAGCATTATTTTTTCGCAGAATTAATCGGTTATCTTCCCCTGCTTTGATTAGTGATATGTGTTCGTAACAGCCGTCTTCATAGCCGAAACGGAACACACGGCCGAAACTCTTCCCGAAATACCCGATATATGTTTATTATTCTTTGAGCTAACATCGTATGGCGCTAGGCCACGCAACAGGTTTGTTCCTTTAGATAAATTTCTCCCTTCTCCACCATAGTTGCCGACGTGTCTTCACAGTCTTCTACGTCACAGCTATGTAACAGACCATTTTATCTGCGCGCCTATTGGGGACACTTTTTTGGTGGCCAGATCGTACCTTCAATGCACGAAAAAAATGGTCAAAGAGAACTCGTTTGGCATTAAGACCGATTATTTATACTAGGATATATTTATAAATTTCTTTTAAACGACAAAATCTCGTAACAAGAGAGATCGATTATGCAATACTCGTTGTTTAACTGTTTTTGCTATTTTTACTATATGGCCAGCTGAACTAATTAAACTAGTTTGACTTTTTTTACTACTTGAACCAATTGAGCTAGACTGTCCAGTCTATGCATTTTGTCCAGTTCAACCGTTTAACCTGGTTTCCCCAGTTTTAACTTCTTCAACCAAATAAGATAGATAGTGCAAATTATTTATCTTCCCCGTTTGACTACTGAACCAGTTGAACCATGGCACCTAGCTTGGGCAGTTTGTGCAGATCGACTTATTCCTTTTTCCCCGGTTGAACCATTTTTGCAAGATAGGCATTAAAACTTCGTTTTGACCGTTTGAATTTCTTGAGCCAACAAAGGTACATCGTGCAATTTTGTGCAGTTTTGCTGTCTTCTCTAATTTGAGTATTTAACCAGTTGAGCCAATTATGCTAGTTTGACTATTTTAACTTCGTGGTGAACCACTTCAGGCATATTCAGGTGATGAAGGGCCAAAGAACACAAAACGGAAACCAACTTTTTTTAGTCTTGACAAAAAATTAAACAAAACTAAGGAGATAATTGTACACAAACATCGATGTCAGATGCTTTCAAGATTATATAGGGCTTCTCTCTCAGTGGAATTAAAAAAAAGAAAACAGAAACGGGATTAGGTTCAAAAAAGGAAAATTCAAGTGTTGATACTGAGAGAGAAAAATTCACAGGAGGAATAGAAGTTTTGAAGAAATAGAGAAAGGCTGTGCTCGCTGAGATGTATTTTTACAGATACAAACAAGATGAATTTAGAGAAGAAAAAGGTGTTAGAAGATACAGACAACCAATACGAAATGCATACAAGATCAACGATGGACAATATGGTTGTCTCTTGATCAATATTTCACGGTTGATGAATGACATTAAGCGATCTTCAGGGAAACCAAATCTGACAAGGGGAACGATTTATTACACCACTCCAGAAGATTTCATGAACCGGTTGACTGCTTTTGACAAGCGCACGTTGTGCAGATGAGAATAACTTACCACTGAGAATTGAGGTATGGCAGATACTTGATGAGTTGTTGAAACTGTCTGAAACTGTCTCAAAAATAGAATATGACGCATATGTCAAGCGACAGTTAATACAAACTAATAATTTATGAACATACCATTATTTCTAAATTCAGTCGATGGGGTGCGAAATAGTTAATCACCCGATGTCATTATTAGTTTTACTACACAACTGACAATCGACAAAGACAAAAGTTGTTATTTTGCCATCAACTCTGTCAACATGAATAAACCGCTGACCTTACAGGTTTCAGAAAATTAAAACACCAATACACTGAAATGAAGTCATCACAGCGGAATCAGCTGGATATTACCCAATGGAGACCTTTCGTATGGTAATATCAGCGGGTCATAAAACAGTCGCTTGAATCATTCTAGCATTAAAAAGCTGGTATTGTGGTGAAAATGGTTCCATCGTTGTTCAGCGTATTGATAATACCTGAAGCAATTTATCAAGAGGATTTGCAAAATGGAGAATTTGCAGACCTTGTTAAATTCAAGAAAGCTATTGTTATAGCACCATATATGGAACAAAAGTACCAGCCATCAAAAGATCAGTCGAGAGCATTTTTAATTCACTCTCACATCGTAAAGGACAGTGTTGTTTCTGGTGGGAGTTTGCACGTGTTATTTCGAATTTAGCGTGGCTAGTTGACCTGTCATTTCCTTTTTTACGTGGAACCTAAAAGAGCATCGTACAATAAAATCATATTCTTCATAAAAGAGATGCGTACATATCTCGTAGTTGTTCTTGGCAAGCCTCTTCACTTAGACAATATTCCTGTTTGACTGATTTTGATTTTGAAAGAAGAATGAAATATCTAACAATAAAATATATGTCAAGAGTACGACGGATCAGAGACAAAAGTGTTCTCACTGTGTATTATTACCGTAGAACATTAGAGTTAAAAATATTCAAAATGTGTATTAGAATGAGGACATCACAAGTGGTTGAAAATGTTCTACATGGTGAAGGATTTTTGCAAAGAGGTAAGGCTAAATATGACAACCAGCAAAAACAAGACATAGGATTTTATGTCACTCTACGGGAGAATAAAGAGACGATCAAATCCTTGCAAGCACAAACAGAAAACAAAGAAATGGCACAATTGAAGTCGGCAACAAATGAAATGACACCAAGTATGCGGCAGTTCATGCAGCTGGAGTTTTGCAAAGATTATCGTCACAGAGTAACACCCCCTCTTTTTTACTATGTTGATACAAGTATGACGACTGGTTTTAATCCATCTGCATTAAGTCAAGTTCAAGATGTTCGTTATGATGGAGGTGATGGTTATGAAGCTCATAATGTTGTCGGTGGTGTCAGTGCACAGCACAGTGAAGGATTTGCAAGAAAAAGACGCTTCTTCCCACTAGTGTTAATTCTTTCATAATCACCCAATGTTAAAGTAGGTATTGTTGAAAATCTTGAGCTGATGCTAAGGTACTTTCTGCAGCGAACGGTGTTGATGAAGGTAGATATATTGTCAAAAGATTTGTTCTGCGGGGGTCCAAAATGATTTTCAATCCGTCAAGTCAACGGATAGTTCTCGGTTAGTATCCGAAGCCTCAAACGTTGCTCATACCCTAAAGGAAGCGTCGAGATTTCACCAAGTAGTCAGCCAAGACAGGGAACTTTCAAGCCTACCAGCAGCATTAAAAACCAATGCATGTATTTATTTGGGCTTTTTTTCTCGCCGCCGCATTCACCTGTTTTCGACGTTATCGCACTGAAAAGGATTTTTTCCCCCTTTGCAGGTAGTCACGCTAAGCTTAGCTTCGTCTCACTCAAATCAATGTTTTTTCGCGTTTCCAGGCCAAACTACGCTGTTCTTTGCGAAAACCTGTTTTTGTTTCCCTTCCAATCAAAATAAAGGTCTTTTTTTCTTTACCCGACAGAAAACGACATTTTTTGCGTTTCTGGTATTGAATTGGGCCTTTATGGTAAATGCCAGATAGAGCTGAAAGAGACGTGACATAGCTGAATAAAAGCTCACAACTTAGTCTTTAGTACGATAAAGTTAAAGACAGCGTAACTCAGCCACAATGTTGTTTTGGGTGAGATAAAACTGAACCAAGCGTGCTTTAGCAACAATCACCTTTATGGTACCTAAAACGTTCTGGTGTGTTTGTGGCTGAATTACGCTGTTTTACGCTTTTTCACTTTGAATACATATTTTGACGTCTTTGCAGCAAAATTGGGTTGTTATCAGCTTTATCTCGTGGATAGCAGGATTTTTGCTCTCTTGTTTCACAATTGGGCTATTTTTACCTTACTCGTGCCAAGAGCAGGTTTTAGTTTGTTTGTGGATCAATTACACTGCTTTACGTGTCATTTCACTGGAGTAGGTTTTTAGCTCTCATGCAGCTAAATTAGGTTTCCTTTACCTTTATCTCTTTGCAGACAGCATTTCTTGGCTGGCTACTCCTCTACTGTTTAATTCTGTTCTCAGGGTACTTTACTTGTTGGGCATTTTTCAGGTTGAAGCACTCATGGTAGTTTGATTATTTGAACTGCTCTATCCTGCGGTTCAGGCTTCCTGAGACAATCCACTAGGACCAGGGAGGTAAATTGGAGAATGAATTGTTTTATTATCTAGATAAACTTACTGGAACCTACCACTCTAGAACAACTCCATACCAACCCCAAAGAAACGGAGAAGTTGAAAGTTTTAATAAAAAACTGTTGTCAATGCATGGAACTCTGCCCGAAAAACACAAGTCCAGGTGGTGTGACCACCTCAACAAAATGACCTACCCCTACGACTGCACGAAAAACGACTCCACAGGTTATACGCCCTTTCGCTCATTTAACAGAAACCCACGTCTTCCGATGGACCTAATGTTTGACCTCAAGCCCCTTGCATTCAGTCCTTAACGCACGTATGTAAAGAAATGGTGAAGTGCATTGTTAGGAGGATACAAAGTAGCCTCAGAATCTTCTCAGGTAAATACTCAACCAGGGAAAAAGCTGTATAACAAGAAAGTATGGAACATTGTTCTAATGCCTTTTAATCGGGTGCTTCTCCAAAACATGAGTGAACGGGGTGGTCCACGAAAATTAAATTAAGATCGTACTGGGAAGATGAAGTCCACGTTGTCTTCAAGCAGACGGATAAACATATTCCAGTGTGCGAGGTCAGACCAGTGTCAGGATCAAAGAAATCTCGAGTGTTACACAGAAACTTGTTGTTTCCTTGTACCTACTGACCTGTTGATGAATCTAATCTTAAAGAGCCGCATCGGATAAGGGAGATAGTCCGCTACATAAGGAAACAAGTACCCCCCCCCGGAAGCACAGCAAGTGACTAACCCTGAATCCACTGGTGAACCAAAATATCGCGAAGAAGAGGTACCGGACGATTTACATAACTGTGCACATGGATTACATTATGTGCTTTATTCGCGTCCGTTTAGTGGTTATTTCCCGTTTTATGCCCTTTTCGCTTGTTGACGATGAGCTTAGCTGACTTGGTTCAAGTAGTTTACATGATGAAAGAAGTTCCATCGGTTCAACCAGGTAACAGTAGTCATCAGCGAAGACAATTAACTACACATATTGTGCAATCTCCTGAATTCGTTGCAGTAATTCAAATGGTCAAACTAGGCAATAGGAATAAGTGGGCAAAATGTAAAACTTGATTAAATGGTTCAACTGCACCATCTGCATCATCACCTCTGCACTGTCAACATTAATTTGCTCATGTTATGCAAATAGTCAAACTGCCTTAAATGATTCAAGTGTCCGAAATGCATAACAAGCCTAGTCACATTAGGCTTACTTGACATCTGAACTACTTCAACCATTTGAGATACAAAGTTCAATTTCCGCAGCTTAACAAATTTCCCCAGTTTGACTACATAACCAGTTGAACCAATTACATTTGTGTGACAAGCTTTATTATATAAGCCTTTTAAGCAAGATTGGGCAGTTTAGCCAGATAAACTGTTTTAGCTAAATTATGCATTCTGTTCCGTTGAGCCAGTCAAGCTTATTTGACCATTTGAAGTACTCTGACGAGTTGAGAAAGATTTTGCGATTTGTCCAGCTCAACGGTCCTCCCTAGTTTTAGGCTATTTAATCACTTCAACAATTTAAGCTAAGTCAAAAATTTCGTGCAATTGAACGATTAAGCTAGATTCACCATTTGAGCTACTTAACCAATTTAGGTAGATTTTGTAATTTTTGTAGGTTAGCTATGTTCGCTAGTTTACCACTTAAACTCTTTAAACTAGTTACAAACTACTGAATTATTTTTTTTTGTGAACAAGGTCTACTAATAGTCCAGCAATTATCGACCAAAATTGTTCAAATTAATGATAAAAACATGAGACCTTGCCACAACACTTATGACCCCAAGGCTAACATTTTCTGATATAGGACCAATCCAAACTAACTTCTGTTGACAAGAACCACGCATGTCAAAAATTCGCTAACATGGAATCAAATTACACAATCTTACTGGTTGAAGTAGTTCAAATATTCAAGCCAGCTTAAATGGTTCAACTGGACAATATGCACAACTACCTTAATAGATTGAATTGGATGAGCTCCAAATTCTAGCTTAAATAGATCACCTGGTTAAATAGTCAAACTAAGGAAGACAGTTAAACCGAAAAAATTGCTCAGTCTATCTCAATTGGTTGAGGTAGTTCAGGTGGATAAGGTAGCTTAAGGGTTAGGGTATCTACGTAACTACGTATCTTTCGGCTTTATCTCACTGAAAGCAACATTTTTTGCTAGTTTCCTGCTGAATAGCGCTGTTTTTAACCTCCATCATTTAGGAAGAAGAGGGCTTTCAGTTTGTTTCCCGTTAATCACTCTGATTCTAGCTTCATCTCATTTAAACAAAGCAGATCCGTTTTCTAGGCCAAATTGCACTGTTCGGAGCTTTTTGGCGTTTTTATTTCAACTTTTCTACGTTTTTTGTCGCTAAATGGAGCTGCTTTTATACTTTTTGGCACGGAAACAACAATCTTTTTTTTTTTGGCTAAAATACGCTGCTTTCAACTTTTTCTCGCGCAATCCACCGTTTTTGCTTTTTGTTGCTAAACTACGCTATTTTTCAACATGTTTTCCGTTGTTTGCAGTTACATTGGGCTGCCCTAACCTGTATCTCCCCGAATTCAATGTCTTTGCTTTTTGTTGCTAATTAACGTTCTATTAAGCCTTTCTCACCGAAAACATACTTTGGTGTTTTTCCTGCTTAATTTGGTTATCAGCTTTATCTCACGGAAAACAATGTTTTTGCTTTTTGTTGCTTATTAGGCTGTTTTCGTCTTAATAGGATACATGGAAAAAAACTACTCAGTTCTGATTGGTTAAGATAACAGCAGTTCTCAGGGTAACTCAATGCAGAAGAGAATCAATTCAACAAAAAGAGATAACAAACCAGCCTAAACAATTTCATGCACCGCTAGGCCGGACTTTGAACTTTCCTGCGCCTTAAAGATGTTTCAAAACCGTTACAATAACCCTGAAATAACGTTCGATAGGAGAGCTCTGATACATGGTGCTTTAGTAGTAGAGAAGAAATGGAAGCAGCCCTACGAAGGAGAACCGAGTGCATCCAACGAAGATTTCGACGAAGACTGAAAAAGACGGTTTCATGCATACGGTGTTCGAGATTAGAACAAAAAAAATCCCGTCACTGAATTTTACAGGGTTTGTTGCGCTTGTGTTTTGTTTTCTTTGGGCAAATCTATGTAAAGAATGAATAGCCGCGTTCCTTTCCGTAGCCAGAACATTTTCTTCCTTCGCACTTCGGAAGGGTTCCCTTTGGTCAGTGCTCTAGAGTTCCGTTACTGTGGAGAAATTCTCCTAGTAGACCAGAAACAAACTTTTGACCAAAGAACTAGCTGTATCACTAGGCACGATGATCTTCCAACGAGAAGTCATGGGGCGTTTCACTGCCCTGCTCCTTTCCTTAGAGATTGCAAAAGCAGAGGCCGACGTCGCCATAGTTGAGCCAGCCAAACCAAACAGAAAAGGAGCAAGTTTATAGTCATCTGATTCAAGTTAACCTCACGTTGGGATTATTGATAAAAATAAAAAAAATTTTAAAAAAAGACTTCTTTAGTTTAAGTGCAGCATTGTCACATGAACAATTCTGTCTAAAGGCAAACGTTTGACGTTAGTGTTATAAATGAATATTTCGTATGCATGAACTCTTGCACAACACTTGGACTCGCTACCATCTAATTCAATAAAATTTGTGTTTCTTTATTTATCTCGCTGCAGTGCTGTTATCGTAATGACATTACTACTGTTGCTCTTAGTTTCTTGATGGTAGGGGGTGAATTGATGGCTCGTGGGATGCACTTTGGGAAACCAAGGCCGGGAGAATTCACGGCCCCTTCGATTTTGTGTTTCAGCCATATTCGCCAGAGGTTCTGCACTGTTCACGCAACGGAATATCAGTCAGCTCAGGAAAGGGCTTGAACTTTATTGCCCTCATTATGTATTTGTGTTATCAAAATTCTATGGAAACTACAATTGGTAGGATTTTCATACGATAAGAAGAGGACAAAGGTAGTCGTGTGGAGAGACAAGGGGTATGAGTCTATCTCAAGCGCGTCAAAGAAACAACAATAACGAGCTCAGCATTCTTCACTTACGAAACATCAGCCAAATAGAATGTAGAAAAAATCGTGTGCGGTGTGGGAACAGGCCCCTAATAAGCATTATTTTTTCGCAGAATTAATCGGTTATCTTCCCCTGCTTTGATTAGTGATATGTGTTCGTAACAGCCGTCTTCATAGCCGAAACGGAACACACGGCCGAAACTCTTCCCGAAATACCCGATATATGTTTATTATTCTTTGAGCTAACATCGTATGGCGCTAGGCCACGCAACAGGTTTGTTCCTTTAGATAAATTTCTCCCTTCTCCACCATAGTTGCCGACGTGTCTTCACAGTCTTCTACGTCACAGCTATGTAACAGACCATTTTATCTGCGCGCCTATTGGGGACACTTTTTTGGTGGCCAGATCGTACCTTCAATGCACGAAAAAAATGGTCAAAGAGAACTCGTTTGGCATTAAGACCGATTATTTATACTAGGATATATTTATAAATTTCTTTTAAACGACAAAATCTCGTAACAAGAGAGATCGATTATGCAATACTCGTTGTTTAACTGTTTTTGCTATTTTTACTATATGGCCAGCTGAACTAATTAAACTAGTTTGACTTTTTTTACTACTTGAACCAATTGAGCTAGACTGTCCAGTCTATGCATTTTGTCCAGTTCAACCGTTTAACCTGGTTTCCCCAGTTTTAACTTCTTCAACCAAATAAGATAGATAGTGCAAATTATTTATCTTCCCCGTTTGACTACTGAACCAGTTGAACCATGGCACCTAGCTTGGGCAGTTTGTGCAGATCGACTTATTCCTTTTTCCCCGGTTGAACCATTTTTGCAAGATAGGCATTAAAACTTCGTTTTGACCGTTTGAATTTCTTGAGCCAACAAAGGTACATCGTGCAATTTTGTGCAGTTTTGCTGTCTTCTCTAATTTGAGTATTTAACCAGTTGAGCCAATTATGCTAGTTTGACTATTTTAACTTCGTGGTGAACCACTTCAGGCATATTCAGGTGATGAAGGGCCAAAGAACACAAAACGGAAACCAACTTTTTTTAGTCTTGACAAAAAATTAAACAAAACTAAGGAGATAATTGTACACAAACATCGATGTCAGATGCTTTCAAGATTATATAGGGCTTCTCTCTCAGTGGAATTAAAAAAAAGAAAACAGAAACGGGATTAGGTTCAAAAAAGGAAAATTCAAGTGTTGATACTGAGAGAGAAAAATTCACAGGAGGAATAGAAGTTTTGAAGAAATAGAGAAAGGCTGTGCTCGCTGAGATGTATTTTTACAGATACAAACAAGATGAATTTAGAGAAGAAAAAGGTGTTAGAAGATACAGACAACCAATACGAAATGCATACAAGATCAACGATGGACAATATGGTTGTCTCTTGATCAATATTTCACGGTTGATGAATGACATTAAGCGATCTTCAGGGAAACCAAATCTGACAAGGGGAACGATTTATTACACCACTCCAGAAGATTTCATGAACCGGTTGACTGCTTTTGACAAGCGCACGTTGTGCAGATGAGAATAACTTACCACTGAGAATTGAGGTATGGCAGATACTTGATGAGTTGTTGAAACTGTCTGAAACTGTCTCAAAAATAGAATATGACGCATATGTCAAGCGACAGTTAATACAAACTAATAATTTATGAACATACCATTATTTCTAAATTCAGTCGATGGGGTGCGAAATAGTTAATCACCCGATGTCATTATTAGTTTTACTACACAACTGACAATCGACAAAGACAAAAGTTGTTATTTTGCCATCAACTCTGTCAACATGAATAAACCGCTGACCTTACAGGTTTCAGAAAATTAAAACACCAATACACTGAAATGAAGTCATCACAGCGGAATCAGCTGGATATTACCCAATGGAGACCTTTCGTATGGTAATATCAGCGGGTCATAAAACAGTCGCTTGAATCATTCTAGCATTAAAAAGCTGGTATTGTGGTGAAAATGGTTCCATCGTTGTTCAGCGTATTGATAATACCTGAAGCAATTTATCAAGAGGATTTGCAAAATGGAGAATTTGCAGACCTTGTTAAATTCAAGAAAGCTATTGTTATAGCACCATATATGGAACAAAAGTACCAGCCATCAAAAGATCAGTCGAGAGCATTTTTAATTCACTCTCACATCGTAAAGGACAGTGTTGTTTCTGGTGGGAGTTTGCACGTGTTATTTCGAATTTAGCGTGGCTAGTTGACCTGTCATTTCCTTTTTTACGTGGAACCTAAAAGAGCATCGTACAATAAAATCATATTCTTCATAAAAGAGATGCGTACATATCTCGTAGTTGTTCTTGGCAAGCCTCTTCACTTAGACAATATTCCTGTTTGACTGATTTTGATTTTGAAAGAAGAATGAAATATCTAACAATAAAATATATGTCAAGAGTACGACGGATCAGAGACAAAAGTGTTCTCACTGTGTATTATTACCGTAGAACATTAGAGTTAAAAATATTCAAAATGTGTATTAGAATGAGGACATCACAAGTGGTTGAAAATGTTCTACATGGTGAAGGATTTTTGCAAAGAGGTAAGGCTAAATATGACAACCAGCAAAAACAAGACATAGGATTTTATGTCACTCTACGGGAGAATAAAGAGACGATCAAATCCTTGCAAGCACAAACAGAAAACAAAGAAATGGCACAATTGAAGTCGGCAACAAATGAAATGACACCAAGTATGCGGCAGTTCATGCAGCTGGAGTTTTGCAAAGATTATCGTCACAGAGTAACACCCCCTCTTTTTTACTATGTTGATACAAGTATGACGACTGGTTTTAATCCATCTGCATTAAGTCAAGTTCAAGATGTTCGTTATGATGGAGGTGATGGTTATGAAGCTCATAATGTTGTCGGTGGTGTCAGTGCACAGCACAGTGAAGGATTTGCAAGAAAAAGACGCTTCTTCCCACTAGTGTTAATTCTTTCATAATCACCCAATGTTAAAGTAGGTATTGTTGAAAATCTTGAGCTGATGCTAAGGTACTTTCTGCAGCGAACGGTGTTGATGAAGGTAGATATATTGTCAAAAGATTTGTTCTGCGGGGGTCCAAAATGATTTTCAATCCGTCAAGTCAACGGATAGTTCTCGGTTAGTATCCGAAGCCTCAAACGTTGCTCATACCCTAAAGGAAGCGTCGAGATTTCACCAAGTAGTCAGCCAAGACAGGGAACTTTCAAGCCTACCAGCAGCATTAAAAACCAATGCATGTATTTATTTGGGCTTTTTTTCTCGCCGCCGCATTCACCTGTTTTCGACGTTATCGCACTGAAAAGGATTTTTTCCCCCTTTGCAGGTAGTCACGCTAAGCTTAGCTTCGTCTCACTCAAATCAATGTTTTTTCGCGTTTCCAGGCCAAACTACGCTGTTCTTTGCGAAAACCTGTTTTTGTTTCCCTTCCAATCAAAATAAAGGTCTTTTTTTCTTTACCCGACAGAAAACGACATTTTTTGCGTTTCTGGTATTGAATTGGGCCTTTATGGTAAATGCCAGATAGAGCTGAAAGAGACGTGACATAGCTGAATAAAAGCTCACAACTTAGTCTTTAGTACGATAAAGTTAAAGACAGCGTAACTCAGCCACAATGTTGTTTTGGGTGAGATAAAACTGAACCAAGCGTGCTTTAGCAACAATCACCTTTATGGTACCTAAAACGTTCTGGTGTGTTTGTGGCTGAATTACGCTGTTTTACGCTTTTTCACTTTGAATACATATTTTGACGTCTTTGCAGCAAAATTGGGTTGTTATCAGCTTTATCTCGTGGATAGCAGGATTTTTGCTCTCTTGTTTCACAATTGGGCTATTTTTACCTTACTCGTGCCAAGAGCAGGTTTTAGTTTGTTTGTGGATCAATTACACTGCTTTACGTGTCATTTCACTGGAGTAGGTTTTTAGCTCTCATGCAGCTAAATTAGGTTTCCTTTACCTTTATCTCTTTGCAGACAGCATTTCTTGGCTGGCTACTCCTCTACTGTTTAATTCTGTTCTCAGGGTACTTTACTTGTTGGGCATTTTTCAGGTTGAAGCACTCATGGTAGTTTGATTATTTGAACTGCTCTATCCTGCGGTTCAGGCTTCCTGAGACAATCCACTAGGACCAGGGAGGTAAATTGGAGAATGAATTGTTTTATTATCTAGATAAACTTACTGGAACCTACCACTCTAGAACAACTCCATACCAACCCCAAAGAAACGGAGAAGTTGAAAGTTTTAATAAAAAACTGTTGTCAATGCATGGAACTCTGCCCGAAAAACACAAGTCCAGGTGGTGTGACCACCTCAACAAAATGACCTACCCCTACGACTGCACGAAAAACGACTCCACAGGTTATACGCCCTTTCGCTCATTTAACAGAAACCCACGTCTTCCGATGGACCTAATGTTTGACCTCAAGCCCCTTGCATTCAGTCCTTAACGCACGTATGTAAAGAAATGGTGAAGTGCATTGTTAGGAGGATACAAAGTAGCCTCAGAATCTTCTCAGGTAAATACTCAACCAGGGAAAAAGCTGTATAACAAGAAAGTATGGAACATTGTTCTAATGCCTTTTAATCGGGTGCTTCTCCAAAACATGAGTGAACGGGGTGGTCCACGAAAATTAAATTAAGATCGTACTGGGAAGATGAAGTCCACGTTGTCTTCAAGCAGACGGATAAACATATTCCAGTGTGCGAGGTCAGACCAGTGTCAGGATCAAAGAAATCTCGAGTGTTACACAGAAACTTGTTGTTTCCTTGTACCTACTGACCTGTTGATGAATCTAATCTTAAAGAGCCGCATCGGATAAGGGAGATAGTCCGCTACATAAGGAAACAAGTACCCCCCCCCGGAAGCACAGCAAGTGACTAACCCTGAATCCACTGGTGAACCAAAATATCGCGAAGAAGAGGTACCGGACGATTTACATAACTGTGCACATGGATTACATTATGTGCTTTATTCGCGTCCGTTTAGTGGTTATTTCCCGTTTTATGCCCTTTTCGCTTGTTGACGATGAGCTTAGCTGACTTGGTTCAAGTAGTTTACATGATGAAAGAAGTTCCATCGGTTCAACCAGGTAACAGTAGTCATCAGCGAAGACAATTAACTACACATATTGTGCAATCTCCTGAATTCGTTGCAGTAATTCAAATGGTCAAACTAGGCAATAGGAATAAGTGGGCAAAATGTAAAACTTGATTAAATGGTTCAACTGCACCATCTGCATCATCACCTCTGCACTGTCAACATTAATTTGCTCATGTTATGCAAATAGTCAAACTGCCTTAAATGATTCAAGTGTCCGAAATGCATAACAAGCCTAGTCACATTAGGCTTACTTGACATCTGAACTACTTCAACCATTTGAGATACAAAGTTCAATTTCCGCAGCTTAACAAATTTCCCCAGTTTGACTACATAACCAGTTGAACCAATTACATTTGTGTGACAAGCTTTATTATATAAGCCTTTTAAGCAAGATTGGGCAGTTTAGCCAGATAAACTGTTTTAGCTAAATTATGCATTCTGTTCCGTTGAGCCAGTCAAGCTTATTTGACCATTTGAAGTACTCTGACGAGTTGAGAAAGATTTTGCGATTTGTCCAGCTCAACGGTCCTCCCTAGTTTTAGGCTATTTAATCACTTCAACAATTTAAGCTAAGTCAAAAATTTCGTGCAATTGAACGATTAAGCTAGATTCACCATTTGAGCTACTTAACCAATTTAGGTAGATTTTGTAATTTTTGTAGGTTAGCTATGTTCGCTAGTTTACCACTTAAACTCTTTAAACTAGTTACAAACTACTGAATTATTTTTTTTTGTGAACAAGGTCTACTAATAGTCCAGCAATTATCGACCAAAATTGTTCAAATTAATGATAAAAACATGAGACCTTGCCACAACACTTATGACCCCAAGGCTAACATTTTCTGATATAGGACCAATCCAAACTAACTTCTGTTGACAAGAACCACGCATGTCAAAAATTCGCTAACATGGAATCAAATTACACAATCTTACTGGTTGAAGTAGTTCAAATATTCAAGCCAGCTTAAATGGTTCAACTGGACAATATGCACAACTACCTTAATAGATTGAATTGGATGAGCTCCAAATTCTAGCTTAAATAGATCACCTGGTTAAATAGTCAAACTAAGGAAGACAGTTAAACCGAAAAAATTGCTCAGTCTATCTCAATTGGTTGAGGTAGTTCAGGTGGATAAGGTAGCTTAAGGGTTAGGGTATCTACGTAACTACGTATCTTTCGGCTTTATCTCACTGAAAGCAACATTTTTTGCTAGTTTCCTGCTGAATAGCGCTGTTTTTAACCTCCATCATTTAGGAAGAAGAGGGCTTTCAGTTTGTTTCCCGTTAATCACTCTGATTCTAGCTTCATCTCATTTAAACAAAGCAGATCCGTTTTCTAGGCCAAATTGCACTGTTCGGAGCTTTTTGGCGTTTTTATTTCAACTTTTCTACGTTTTTTGTCGCTAAATGGAGCTGCTTTTATACTTTTTGGCACGGAAACAACAATCTTTTTTTTTTTGGCTAAAATACGCTGCTTTCAACTTTTTCTCGCGCAATCCACCGTTTTTGCTTTTTGTTGCTAAACTACGCTATTTTTCAACATGTTTTCCGTTGTTTGCAGTTACATTGGGCTGCCCTAACCTGTATCTCCCCGAATTCAATGTCTTTGCTTTTTGTTGCTAATTAACGTTCTATTAAGCCTTTCTCACCGAAAACATACTTTGGTGTTTTTCCTGCTTAATTTGGTTATCAGCTTTATCTCACGGAAAACAATGTTTTTGCTTTTTGTTGCTTATTAGGCTGTTTTCGTCTTAATAGGATACATGGAAAAAAACTACTCAGTTCTGATTGGTTAAGATAACAGCAGTTCTCAGGGTAACTCAATGCAGAAGAGAATCAATTCAACAAAAAGAGATAACAAACCAGCCTAAACAATTTCATGCACCGCTAGGCCGGACTTTGAACTTTCCTGCGCCTTAAAGATGTTTCAAAACCGTTACAATAACCCTGAAATAACGTTCGATAGGAGAGCTCTGATACATGGTGCTTTAGTAGTAGAGAAGAAATGGAAGCAGCCCTACGAAGGAGAACCGAGTGCATCCAACGAAGATTTCGACGAAGACTGAAAAAGACGGTTTCATGCATACGGTGTTCGAGATTAGAACAAAAAAAATCCCGTCACTGAATTTTACAGGGTTTGTTGCGCTTGTGTTTTGTTTTCTTTGGGCAAATCTATGTAAAGAATGAATAGCCGCGTTCCTTTCCGTAGCCAGAACATTTTCTTCCTTCGCACTTCGGAAGGGTTCCCTTTGGTCAGTGCTCTAGAGTTCCGTTACTGTGGAGAAATTCTCCTAGTAGACCAGAAACAAACTTTTGACCAAAGAACTAGCTGTATCACTAGGCACGATGATCTTCCAACGAGAAGTCATGGGGCGTTTCACTGCCCTGCTCCTTTCCTTAGAGATTGCAAAAGCAGAGGCCGACGTCGCCATAGTTGAGCCAGCCAAACCAAACAGAAAAGGAGCAAGTTTATAGTCATCTGATTCAAGTTAACCTCACGTTGGGATTATTGATAAAAATAAAAAAATTTTAAAAAAAGACTTCTTTAGTTTAAGTGCAGCATTGTCACATGAACAATTCTGTCTAAAGGCAAACGTTTGACGTTAGTGTTATAAATGAATATTTCGTATGCATGAACTCTTGCACAACACTTGGACTCGCTACCATCTAATTCAATAAAATTTGTGTTTCTTTATTTATCTCGCTGCAGTGCTGTTATCGTAATGACATTACTACTGTTGCTCTTAGTTTCTTGATGGTAGGGGGTGAATTGATGGCTCGTGGGATGCACTTTGGGAAACCAAGGCCGGGAGAATTCACGGCCCCTTCGATTTTGTGTTTCAGCCATATTCGCCAGAGGTTCTGCACTGTTCACGCAACGGAATATCAGTCAGCTCAGGAAAGGGCTTGAACTTTATTGCCCTCATTATGTATTTGTGTTATCAAAATTCTATGGAAACTACAATTGGTAGGATTTTCATACGATAAGAAGAGGACAAAGGTAGTCGTGTGGAGAGACAAGGGGTATGAGTCTATCTCAAGCGCGTCAAAGAAACAACAATAACGAGCTCAGCATTCTTCACTTACGAAACATCAGCCAAATAGAATGTAGAAAAAATCGTGTGCGGTGTGGGAACAGGCCCCTAATAAGCATTATTTTTTCGCAGAATTAATCGGTTATCTTCCCCTGCTTTGATTAGTGATATGTGTTCGTAACAGCCGTCTTCATAGCCGAAACGGAACACACGGCCGAAACTCTTCCCGAAATACCCGATATATGTTTATTATTCTTTGAGCTAACATCGTATGGCGCTAGGCCACGCAACAGGTTTGTTCCTTTAGATAAATTTCTCCCTTCTCCACCATAGTTGCCGACGTGTCTTCACAGTCTTCTACGTCACAGCTATGTAACAGACCATTTTATCTGCGCGCCTATTGGGGACACTTTTTTGGTGGCCAGATCGTACCTTCAATGCACGAAAAAAATGGTCAAAGAGAACTCGTTTGGCATTAAGACCGATTATTTATACTAGGATATATTTATAAATTTCTTTTAAACGACAAAATCTCGTAACAAGAGAGATCGATTATGCAATACTCGTTGTTTAACTGTTTTTGCTATTTTTACTATATGGCCAGCTGAACTAATTAAACTAGTTTGACTTTTTTTACTACTTGAACCAATTGAGCTAGACTGTCCAGTCTATGCATTTTGTCCAGTTCAACCGTTTAACCTGGTTTCCCCAGTTTTAACTTCTTCAACCAAATAAGATAGATAGTGCAAATTATTTATCTTCCCCGTTTGACTACTGAACCAGTTGAACCATGGCACCTAGCTTGGGCAGTTTGTGCAGATCGACTTATTCCTTTTTCCCCGGTTGAACCATTTTTGCAAGATAGGCATTAAAACTTCGTTTTGACCGTTTGAATTTCTTGAGCCAACAAAGGTACATCGTGCAATTTTGTGCAGTTTTGCTGTCTTCTCTAATTTGAGTATTTAACCAGTTGAGCCAATTATGCTAGTTTGACTATTTTAACTTCGTGGTGAACCACTTCAGGCATATTCAGGTGATGAAGGGCCAAAGAACACAAAACGGAAACCAACTTTTTTTAGTCTTGACAAAAAATTAAACAAAACTAAGGAGATAATTGTACACAAACATCGATGTCAGATGCTTTCAAGATTATATAGGGCTTCTCTCTCAGTGGAATTAAAAAAAAGAAAACAGAAACGGGATTAGGTTCAAAAAAGGAAAATTCAAGTGTTGATACTGAGAGAGAAAAATTCACAGGAGGAATAGAAGTTTTGAAGAAATAGAGAAAGGCTGTGCTCGCTGAGATGTATTTTTACAGATACAAACAAGATGAATTTAGAGAAGAAAAAGGTGTTAGAAGATACAGACAACCAATACGAAATGCATACAAGATCAACGATGGACAATATGGTTGTCTCTTGATCAATATTTCACGGTTGATGAATGACATTAAGCGATCTTCAGGGAAACCAAATCTGACAAGGGGAACGATTTATTACACCACTCCAGAAGATTTCATGAACCGGTTGACTGCTTTTGACAAGCGCACGTTGTGCAGATGAGAATAACTTACCACTGAGAATTGAGGTATGGCAGATACTTGATGAGTTGTTGAAACTGTCTGAAACTGTCTCAAAAATAGAATATGACGCATATGTCAAGCGACAGTTAATACAAACTAATAATTTATGAACATACCATTATTTCTAAATTCAGTCGATGGGGTGCGAAATAGTTAATCACCCGATGTCATTATTAGTTTTACTACACAACTGACAATCGACAAAGACAAAAGTTGTTATTTTGCCATCAACTCTGTCAACATGAATAAACCGCTGACCTTACAGGTTTCAGAAAATTAAAACACCAATACACTGAAATGAAGTCATCACAGCGGAATCAGCTGGATATTACCCAATGGAGACCTTTCGTATGGTAATATCAGCGGGTCATAAAACAGTCGCTTGAATCATTCTAGCATTAAAAAGCTGGTATTGTGGTGAAAATGGTTCCATCGTTGTTCAGCGTATTGATAATACCTGAAGCAATTTATCAAGAGGATTTGCAAAATGGAGAATTTGCAGACCTTGTTAAATTCAAGAAAGCTATTGTTATAGCACCATATATGGAACAAAAGTACCAGCCATCAAAAGATCAGTCGAGAGCATTTTTAATTCACTCTCACATCGTAAAGGACAGTGTTGTTTCTGGTGGGAGTTTGCACGTGTTATTTCGAATTTAGCGTGGCTAGTTGACCTGTCATTTCCTTTTTTACGTGGAACCTAAAAGAGCATCGTACAATAAAATCATATTCTTCATAAAAGAGATGCGTACATATCTCGTAGTTGTTCTTGGCAAGCCTCTTCACTTAGACAATATTCCTGTTTGACTGATTTTGATTTTGAAAGAAGAATGAAATATCTAACAATAAAATATATGTCAAGAGTACGACGGATCAGAGACAAAAGTGTTCTCACTGTGTATTATTACCGTAGAACATTAGAGTTAAAAATATTCAAAATGTGTATTAGAATGAGGACATCACAAGTGGTTGAAAATGTTCTACATGGTGAAGGATTTTTGCAAAGAGGTAAGGCTAAATATGACAACCAGCAAAAACAAGACATAGGATTTTATGTCACTCTACGGGAGAATAAAGAGACGATCAAATCCTTGCAAGCACAAACAGAAAACAAAGAAATGGCACAATTGAAGTCGGCAACAAATGAAATGACACCAAGTATGCGGCAGTTCATGCAGCTGGAGTTTTGCAAAGATTATCGTCACAGAGTAACACCCCCTCTTTTTTACTATGTTGATACAAGTATGACGACTGGTTTTAATCCATCTGCATTAAGTCAAGTTCAAGATGTTCGTTATGATGGAGGTGATGGTTATGAAGCTCATAATGTTGTCGGTGGTGTCAGTGCACAGCACAGTGAAGGATTTGCAAGAAAAAGACGCTTCTTCCCACTAGTGTTAATTCTTTCATAATCACCCAATGTTAAAGTAGGTATTGTTGAAAATCTTGAGCTGATGCTAAGGTACTTTCTGCAGCGAACGGTGTTGATGAAGGTAGATATATTGTCAAAAGATTTGTTCTGCGGGGGTCCAAAATGATTTTCAATCCGTCAAGTCAACGGATAGTTCTCGGTTAGTATCCGAAGCCTCAAACGTTGCTCATACCCTAAAGGAAGCGTCGAGATTTCACCAAGTAGTCAGCCAAGACAGGGAACTTTCAAGCCTACCAGCAGCATTAAAAACCAATGCATGTATTTATTTGGGCTTTTTTTCTCGCCGCCGCATTCACCTGTTTTCGACGTTATCGCACTGAAAAGGATTTTTTCCCCCTTTGCAGGTAGTCACGCTAAGCTTAGCTTCGTCTCACTCAAATCAATGTTTTTTCGCGTTTCCAGGCCAAACTACGCTGTTCTTTGCGAAAACCTGTTTTTGTTTCCCTTCCAATCAAAATAAAGGTCTTTTTTTCTTTACCCGACAGAAAACGACATTTTTTGCGTTTCTGGTATTGAATTGGGCCTTTATGGTAAATGCCAGATAGAGCTGAAAGAGACGTGACATAGCTGAATAAAAGCTCACAACTTAGTCTTTAGTACGATAAAGTTAAAGACAGCGTAACTCAGCCACAATGTTGTTTTGGGTGAGATAAAACTGAACCAAGCGTGCTTTAGCAACAATCACCTTTATGGTACCTAAAACGTTCTGGTGTGTTTGTGGCTGAATTACGCTGTTTTACGCTTTTTCACTTTGAATACATATTTTGACGTCTTTGCAGCAAAATTGGGTTGTTATCAGCTTTATCTCGTGGATAGCAGGATTTTTGCTCTCTTGTTTCACAATTGGGCTATTTTTACCTTACTCGTGCCAAGAGCAGGTTTTAGTTTGTTTGTGGATCAATTACACTGCTTTACGTGTCATTTCACTGGAGTAGGTTTTTAGCTCTCATGCAGCTAAATTAGGTTTCCTTTACCTTTATCTCTTTGCAGACAGCATTTCTTGGCTGGCTACTCCTCTACTGTTTAATTCTGTTCTCAGGGTACTTTACTTGTTGGGCATTTTTCAGGTTGAAGCACTCATGGTAGTTTGATTATTTGAACTGCTCTATCCTGCGGTTCAGGCTTCCTGAGACAATCCACTAGGACCAGGGAGGTAAATTGGAGAATGAATTGTTTTATTATCTAGATAAACTTACTGGAACCTACCACTCTAGAACAACTCCATACCAACCCCAAAGAAACGGAGAAGTTGAAAGTTTTAATAAAAAACTGTTGTCAATGCATGGAACTCTGCCCGAAAAACACAAGTCCAGGTGGTGTGACCACCTCAACAAAATGACCTACCCCTACGACTGCACGAAAAACGACTCCACAGGTTATACGCCCTTTCGCTCATTTAACAGAAACCCACGTCTTCCGATGGACCTAATGTTTGACCTCAAGCCCCTTGCATTCAGTCCTTAACGCACGTATGTAAAGAAATGGTGAAGTGCATTGTTAGGAGGATACAAAGTAGCCTCAGAATCTTCTCAGGTAAATACTCAACCAGGGAAAAAGCTGTATAACAAGAAAGTATGGAACATTGTTCTAATGCCTTTTAATCGGGTGCTTCTCCAAAACATGAGTGAACGGGGTGGTCCACGAAAATTAAATTAAGATCGTACTGGGAAGATGAAGTCCACGTTGTCTTCAAGCAGACGGATAAACATATTCCAGTGTGCGAGGTCAGACCAGTGTCAGGATCAAAGAAATCTCGAGTGTTACACAGAAACTTGTTGTTTCCTTGTACCTACTGACCTGTTGATGAATCTAATCTTAAAGAGCCGCATCGGATAAGGGAGATAGTCCGCTACATAAGGAAACAAGTACCCCCCCCCCGGAAGCACAGCAAGTGACTAACCCTGAATCCACTGGTGAACCAAAATATCGCGAAGAAGAGGTACCGGACGATTTACATAACTGTGCACATGGATTACATTATGTGCTTTATTCGCGTCCGTTTAGTGGTTATTTCCCGTTTTATGCCCTTTTCGCTTGTTGACGATGAGCTTAGCTGACTTGGTTCAAGTAGTTTACATGATGAAAGAAGTTCCATCGGTTCAACCAGGTAACAGTAGTCATCAGCGAAGACAATTAACTACACATATTGTGCAATCTCCTGAATTCGTTGCAGTAATTCAAATGGTCAAACTAGGCAATAGGAATAAGTGGGCAAAATGTAAAACTTGATTAAATGGTTCAACTGCACCATCTGCATCATCACCTCTGCACTGTCAACATTAATTTGCTCATGTTATGCAAATAGTCAAACTGCCTTAAATGATTCAAGTGTCCGAAATGCATAACAAGCCTAGTCACATTAGGCTTACTTGACATCTGAACTACTTCAACCATTTGAGATACAAAGTTCAATTTCCGCAGCTTAACAAATTTCCCCAGTTTGACTACATAACCAGTTGAACCAATTACATTTGTGTGACAAGCTTTATTATATAAGCCTTTTAAGCAAGATTGGGCAGTTTAGCCAGATAAACTGTTTTAGCTAAATTATGCATTCTGTTCCGTTGAGCCAGTCAAGCTTATTTGACCATTTGAAGTACTCTGACGAGTTGAGAAAGATTTTGCGATTTGTCCAGCTCAACGGTCCTCCCTAGTTTTAGGCTATTTAATCACTTCAACAATTTAAGCTAAGTCAAAAATTTCGTGCAATTGAACGATTAAGCTAGATTCACCATTTGAGCTACTTAACCAATTTAGGTAGATTTTGTAATTTTTGTAGGTTAGCTATGTTCGCTAGTTTACCACTTAAACTCTTTAAACTAGTTACAAACTACTGAATTATTTTTTTTTGTGAACAAGGTCTACTAATAGTCCAGCAATTATCGACCAAAATTGTTCAAATTAATGATAAAAACATGAGACCTTGCCACAACACTTATGACCCCAAGGCTAACATTTTCTGATATAGGACCAATCCAAACTAACTTCTGTTGACAAGAACCACGCATGTCAAAAATTCGCTAACATGGAATCAAATTACACAATCTTACTGGTTGAAGTAGTTCAAATATTCAAGCCAGCTTAAATGGTTCAACTGGACAATATGCACAACTACCTTAATAGATTGAATTGGATGAGCTCCAAATTCTAGCTTAAATAGATCACCTGGTTAAATAGTCAAACTAAGGAAGACAGTTAAACCGAAAAAATTGCTCAGTCTATCTCAATTGGTTGAGGTAGTTCAGGTGGATAAGGTAGCTTAAGGGTTAGGGTATCTACGTAACTACGTATCTTTCGGCTTTATCTCACTGAAAGCAACATTTTTTGCTAGTTTCCTGCTGAATAGCGCTGTTTTAACCTCCATCATTTAGGAAGAAGAGGGCTTTCAGTTTGTTTCCCGTTAATCACTCTGATTCTAGCTTCATCTCATTTAAACAAAGCAGATCCGTTTTCTAGGCCAAATTGCACTGTTCGGAGCTTTTTGGCGTTTTTATTTCAACTTTTCTACGTTTTTTTGTCGCTAAATGGAGCTGCTTTTATACTTTTTGGCACGGAAACAACAATCTTTTTTTTTTTCGCTAAAAAACGCTCATTTCAACTTTTTTTTCGCGCAATCCACCGTTTTTGCTTTTTGTTGCTAAACTACGCTATTTTTCAACATGTTTTCCGTTGTTTGCAGTTACATTGGGCTGCCCTAACCTGTATCTCCCCGAATTCAATGTCTTTGCTTTTTGTTGCTAATTAACGTTCTATTAAGCCTTTCTCACCGAAAACATACTTTGGTGTTTTTCCTGCTTAATTTGGTTATCAGCTTTATCTCACGGAAAACAATGTTTTGCTTTTGTTGCTTATTAGGCTGTTTTCGTCTTAATAGGATACATGGAAAAAAACTACTCAGTTCTGATTGGTTAAGATAACAGCAGTTCTCAGGGTAACTCAATGCAAGAAGAGAATCAATTCAACAAAAGAGATAACAAACCAGCCTAAACAATTTCATGCACCGCTAGGCCGGACTTTGGCAACTTGCCTGCGCCTTAAAGATGATTTCAAAACCGGGTTACAATAACCCTGAAATAACGTTTCGATAGAGAAGCTCTGATACATGGTGCTTAGTAGTAGAGAAGAAATGG